>NC_043998.1:23363014-23453014 GCF_902150065.1 Myripristis murdjan
GGCGGTGAGGCCGGCCCGGATGCGACACAGACGGCGACCAAGAGGCTGGACGACTTGATCCACCTGAAGGATTTGCCCCCGGCTCCCATGGTGGCTCCCCGCAAGAAGGCGCCCAAGTTTATGTTGGATTTTTTCAACGCAGTGTCGGTAAACAGCGGGACCGCGAAAAGCCAGAAGGAGATTCTGGAGGGGAACATAGTGAGGAGCTTCGAGGATAAAGGTGGGTGAAGCGATCCAAACGCACAATCACGCATGTGTTTTGCTTCTCTTGTGGGTATGATATGCATTTTGGAAAAGATTTAAGTCATCTTAGGTCTGGCCACAGTAGCAGGAGACATGCAGACTTATGAATTAGAGTGCGTAATTGTTACCCAGTGCGTAATTACGCGCGGCTTGCGTCTCAGTTAGAGGGTGTTTTTATATATATATATATATATATATATCCCCTGAAGCATTTCTTTAGTGGCAGATGATTTTATCGTTTCGCTGAAGTTGTGTCTGATGTTTTCCTTGTGCAGGCCATGCCGGAGAGAGGTTTCACTTCTTCAACCTGTCGTCTTTCGGCAGAGAGGAGCGGATGATCAAAGCGGAGTTCCGCTGGTTCAGGCAGAAACAGAAGTTTTACCTGGGAAAGTCACATCGGCCGCATTTCTACAAGGTAAATTAGAAATGACACATGCAAAACTGTGTGAATAAATAGTTCAAATGGCTGTGGTTAAATGGCATTTTGTGTATGGGTGTCACGGGTAGGTGTGTGTGTGCAGTTGCCAAATTCAGCTAAGAGGCCAGATTTTATTTTTGTTAACCAAATAACCTGCTCCCCTCGTCCTCAGTTATGGTGTTAGAGCTTTGTCGGAAAATGCATCTTGCTGACTCTGCCTGCATGTTATTGAACTGACGCTTCTGTTGATTTGCGGCTGCAGGTGGATCTGTATGAGGTGCTGGACAGCAGAGTGAAGCCATGGAGAGGAAACCTCATCACCTCCAGACTGGTGCCCTTGTACACTCAGGGCTGGGAGGTCTTCAACGTCACTCAAATGGTACAACACGAAATTTTAAAGTTTCTTTTGCAGAACTTTCTAACTAATTTCAGACAAGTTCTGCACCAGAAAAGCCTGTGAGTAGTTGTAGCTCTAGAGATATTGTTTTTCACTATGTGCTTGTGCATCTGTTTTAGAATGGGAGATCATTCGGTCAGATTGAAAGATAGTCTCAGGCACGCTTAATTCCTCTTAATAATCAATTTAAACTAATCACCGCCTCATATGTCAGGTGTCCAAGTGGATTCGCAACAGCCAGGAGAACAACGGCATCCTGGTGGTGACCACGCTGCCTTCAGGTGACTGGCTGGAGTCGGTGGTTTCCTCCCCGCAGTACGGAGAGCTGGCAGACAGGAACGCCTACCTGGTCATATTCTCAGACGACGGCAGGACAGGAGGAGCCGTAAACGCATCACGTAGCCTGGGTAAGGTGGGAGGGGGCGTTTTGACTTCGCCCTGTGCGAATTCCTCACCTAGGGGTTTAGTGCGAGAAACACTGAAGGCAAAGTAGGAGGATGTTGTGCGTCTCGCTGCAAAAAAGAGATTAACCACCTTACAACTACAGGAAATAAATTAGTTTTTATTTAAGAAGCAATTCTAACCTGATCTGATCACCTGACCACCTTCTATCCACAGGTCAAGCCCAGCCCGCCGCTGCTCCACCTGCCGCACCTGAGATCCAGGACTCCCGCAGCAGGAGACGGCGCGCAGCCCCGGGCATCCTGCCCCGCGGCCGGCCCCAGTCCTGCCAGCGGGTCCCCCTCTTCGTCGACTTCGAGGAGATCGGCTGGTCGGGGTGGATCATCTCCCCCCGGGGCTACAACGCCTACCAGTGCAAAGGCTCGTGTCCGTTCCCGCTGGGGGAAAGCCTCCGCGCCACCAACCACGCCACCGTGCGCTCCATCATGCACGCGCTCAAGCTCTCGAGCGATGACGTGGGCGCGCCCTGCTGCGTGCCCGACAGACTGCAGTCCATCAGTTTGTTGTATTTCGACGACGAGGAGAACGTGGTTTTGAAGCAGTACGACGACATGGTGGCGGTGAGCTGCGGCTGTCACTGAGCGGCTGCGCTCTCTGGACTGTGTGGAAATGGAGGATGGAGAGATGACATGTTTTCTGAGTTGACTAAAGCTGTATTTTTCATGCACACGTTTAAATAGTGTACTATTTAAGAAATAATTTTAAAAAAAATCCTTAAACAATTGGCCAGTGATCTTAGGTCAGGGGCTTGTAAGATTTTGTCCCAAGAAACCCAATCTGAAATTATTTTTGTACTCGAATTAAAATAGAATTGCACTCGTTACGTGTAGATTAGGAAGGACTGGTCACACTCATGATCAAAAGTCATCCTCACATGCACTTTCATTGCGCTAACCTCTTGTAAATGACACAGTAGTGAAGTTAAACTCGTCCTCATTTTACTGGGACCCCCTGAATCCTCATCAGGATCCCCAAGAGGGCCACGGACCCTGATTTAGTACACTGACACCGGGTCAGTGACCCTGTCCAAGGTGCTGAATCAGGCTAAGGTCCATATAACAGGACGCTCCTCGTGGACCCAGTTTCTCTTTTCTGTTTCTGGTAGGATTTTAGCTAAGTGGATTGCATTAAATGTTACAACTGTGTTCAAAGATGAAACTACCATTCAGATTGGAATGGGATTTGTTTTTTTCTTTACATCGGATTTAAATGCTGTTTCTGTGTTTTTCAAGGCCCCAATGCACAAATCAGGATTGTTTTGATCCCAAAAATTATGAAAATCTGGTCACTAGAAAGAAAGATTATGTGATATTGTAAGTTTACACACTGAAAATAAATTTTAAAACGCTGTTTAATGTTTTCGCTGAGTTAAAACATTCAAATCAAAGATTCATCCCACTGCAGCTGGACACTCAGTGAGGAACCCTCTTGTCAGTTTTAATGCTTAAAAGGGTAATTTGACAGAGATTTTGAAGTATTTTTGCCATCTATGTGACTTGTCATTCAGTGTAAACTGCAGATAAGTGAATAAATGTATCACACAAACAGTCTTGCACACTCTCTCCTCCAGCTCACTCCTGTCTTTCTCCTTAGCAACATGTTGTAACACTATTTGTCCAAAAGATGGCGAGATAGGTCTATTTAAAGACTGGAGATATTTCCCTTGTCTTGATGATGCCAGTCTTGATCTTGGATTGCAGAAAAGAGGATGAGAACATCGCCTTTACATGCAAATAAAAGGTTTTGCCCCTCCATGTGCACCAAACTTTTTGTCTATACATTTGAATTATAATGTGACTTCTGTGTGAAAGGTATAGAAAACTACCAAAAATGAAATTACTTATAAAAATTAGTGAATGCGTGTTACCTGTTGAGAAAAATAAAAGGCAATACTGTCTGTTCTGTATTGACAAGGGTTAAAAAAAATGCTCTAAAATAAGCAACTATTTTGGAAAAGTTATGCTTAACATGATAAAACTGTTTAAAAACGCTTAAAAGAATAGTAGGCGTCAGCCCAAATAAATGAAACTTTAACAGACTGGATACTCAGGTTGAACTGCTGAATGATAATTGAACCACTATCCATGATAAATAAATCATAAGATTATTAAAAAGCATATGTGTTGCTTTGAATGTAACTTCATTTAGACATGGTTCCTAATGTTCTGCAATGAAACAGACATCGGTACTGTAATCTGTAACAACAGCTGTTTTTATTGGAATGGATCACAGACACAATACAGCCCTGCATTATTCTAGTTATCAAATGCAAATGCAACCAAATTGCAAAACCATTTCTCCTTCATGTCCTCTGCAAAGTTAAAAAAACAAAACAAACATAAGTTGCACTAATGCCAATTCAAGCTTTTAGACAGTATAAATCAAATGTGCGGTGTATCAAACATCTTTAATTGCAGTAACTGCATTTTAAACCTTCACATGCAAAACATTTATACTTTAGCGGTGAGGACATGATCAACTGAAATCGTTACTCGACATTATCAGACAAATCAATCATAACCCATAGGTCAAGTTTCTTAATTAAGTCTAACTGTTTCAAGTATGTCTACAGGTGTGACAGCAAACTTTCTTGTGAAAAAAAAAGTCAAGGCAACAAACCTTTGCGGATGAAACCACAAGCAGTAGTACCTGAATTTAACAAACTCTGACATTTATAATAAATATTCAACATTTACATCCAAGCTTTCCCTCTCTGTTTACATGTAAAATACATATATACATGGATCACCCATGTGCCTCATCTCAGCATTTCCTCACTGAAATTTTCTCTCAAACACTGCACATTATCATACACAAATTCCCCAAATCACATACCACTAATACCATTTATTCACAACTGCTATCATTCATCCACAATTCACACTTCCTCTCAGTCCATGATATTCCTCGCAAAAAGGATAAAGAGGCCTCGGTGGCTCCTGAGAGCTGGCAAAATCCAGTCCAAAAAAAAAATTAAAAAAATAAAAGCAAAAAACAGATCATAATTGATAGATCATCATTGAGAAGCCATTTCTCCTAAAAGGAAAAATCCACCCTGAAATACTTAAACACGGTAGGAAAAAAACAGCAACTGGTGATGTACCTTGCATTTCCGGGCCCATTTTGTCGTTTGGTGGTGTATTTTTCTTTCTGCAGTTGACTTTTTACAATTTTACATTTTACAACAGCGTTCCACAATCATACAGGGAGAAATCCACTGTGGAAGAGGCAGGACATGCTGATATTTCCAGGAACAGGAGCCTCAGTAGATGAGAACGCAATATAGCCGCAAGACGATGCATTTTGTATGTAAGAGGTGTGACTCAATTTATCTGGACTGGAAACATGAAATCACAAATACAGTAGAGGGAGATGAGACTGATTGAGGGAACAAAAGGAAATTACAGCACTTCCTCACAAAATAACTCCTGGAATGCATTGAACACCACAGATTGATGATGTATAACGGCGTGAGAGTATCCAAGGGTGGATTTTTCCATGAGGCCTTCGTAGTTCATCAGGTGGCACAGTCCAGCTCCTCAGTGCCCAAGAACTCCCCTAAGATGTGGTCGTGTTGACCATAAACGGGCTCTAAATACGGATTGCCCTGTCTTGACCTCTCTAGTTGTATCTGCTCAAACTCCTCCTGGTCCATGTGAGAGGCCTGGATGGTAGATTGCTGAGCCATGGAGGACAATGGCACTGGGACGAAGCCATGATACACAACCAGCGGCGGGTTCAAAACCTCTATTGGAGATGCTTGAGGAACGGCACCCTCCGGGGGCTGGACCGGTAGCTGCACATAGTTTCCCGTTTCAGGATCAAAGAAGGTTTTCGTCTTGACCTGGACGGGCATGTCCACAAAGAAGTACTGTCCTGAATCCGGATCCTGGAGGAGCTTGCGTTGGGTTATCGGGAAGGATTGCGTGACGATGGTGTGTTCGATGCCGGACTGGTGAGAAAGCTGGCTGGTGTGGCTCGACTGCCGAGACAGGCTTGCAGGGTGAGATGCCTCAGTGGCGTACGTGTCGATACTGTGACTCCTTTTCAATGCATTGTCTCTGCTCGCTCTCTCGCGGCCTCGGCCTCTCTGCTGAAGCTCGTCCATGATGGATTTCTCGATGCGCTGGCTCCTCGGATCGAGCTTCTCGTTGACTGACATATCAGAGCTAAGCCTACGCTCCACTTTATCTCCCAAGTACCTATCAAAGCTTTGTGATCTGTGATACTGCCTATCAGGCATGGGTCTGTCACCAACGTGAGCTTTGTATACAGGTACATTACTGATAACCCTATCACTGCTGTAGTGTCTTGGCTCTGGCTTATCTCGAGTGTGTCTGTCAGTGCTGCGGCCTTGTCGCTCTGTTGAAACACTGGAAAGCGCGTCACTGTGGCTGCTGCTTCCTGTCCCGTCATAGCTTTGCCTGCGAGTCGGCTGGCTAGTGCGATCTGGCCTGCTGTGATGATGGTTTTCACGGCTATGACCTTCTCTTTCACCGCGTGGCTGCTCGCTCCTGTCATCCCTGCTCTTGTCGTGGTTGCTTTCGCGATGGCGGTGCCTCTCTTCCATTCTTTCTCTGTGTTTTTTCTCACTGCTGCTGCTCTGCTTGTCACTGCCTCTGCTGCTTTTATGCTCTGACGATTTGTGCTCTGCGTTGTCACTCCTGTGTTTATCTGATCTGTGTTTGCTGGTGCTACGAGACGACTTATGGGATGACCTATTCTGGGCCTCCTCCTTCTTGATCCTTCTGTCAGTCAACTTCTTGGCTTTCAGAAGGGCTTTCTCAGATTTGGGCAGTACCACTGGTGG
The DNA here is from genome assembly GCF_902150065.1 of Myripristis murdjan. Classification (NCBI taxonomy): domain Eukaryota; kingdom Metazoa; phylum Chordata; class Actinopteri; order Holocentriformes; family Holocentridae; genus Myripristis; species Myripristis murdjan. Next base: position 23,369,345 of record NC_043998.1, read on the forward strand.
TTTGGGTAGCCCAGTTTGGCTATCATTAGCGCTACAGGTAGACCCCGACCTCTCGCTGGGGACCTTTGATACTTCATAGCCTTCTGGCACTCTGGCATTCAATCCCAGCTCATCGCCTGTATCAGCTGTGCTGGTTGTTAAGCTCTCCACCCCGTCAGATAATGGACTCACCCCAGAATCCCTGTCTTCCTCCTGCGGAACAGTGAGGAACCCGCCAAACTGGGGTTTCTTAACGTTTTCACTGAGCACAATTGAAGGAGAGAGTGGCAAAAGTGGTGACTGGTGTGATACAGTCTCTCTGGGTTTAATGATTTCCTCTAGGGTATTGGTGCTGCCACTGGAGGTGATTTCATTAATCAGTGGGAGCTCTGGATTTTCCTTTATGTGATGCAGATCTTCCTCTCCCCTCTCTGAACCACTCAGGCTCCCCCTTGGTGACCATGGCTGTACTGGTTTCACTGTCTTATTCATTAAAGTGTTGTCTTTGACTTTAAACAATGCAGGGATCCCCAAAGTAGGTGAGAAAGTATTCGAGGGCGACATTGGTGTGTCATTATTTACATTATGGCTTGAAGAATCTTTGTCCATTCCTTTGCCTTCCTTGGATGGTGCATCTTCCTCTCTCCGAGAAGAGTCTACTGGTCGCTTTCTAACTTCTGCTTCACCTTCATAATCACTTACAGAATAAAACTCCATTTCTGTCCTGTCTGAATCCTTTTTCAGGTTCCCAGAAAGATTACCCGTCACCTCATCAGCCTCCTCCAGCTCTCCAATCAAATTGTCCAAAGAGTGGTAAACATTTGATTCGGTTTCAGTATTTCTCTGCAGGGCACTCTCTGCAGAGAAATAAGATGATTTTGAGGACAAGCTGGCTTGATCTGGTGGGCTCTGAGTGACGCTCACACCATTCACTAGTAGTAAGGGCGATAATATCTTCCTGGGAGTCTCACTGAGAGCTTCCTCACCTAGATTCATTTCCTCATTGGGGCTATTTATTTTCTCAAGCGCTTCTGCTGCTACATGTTTAGTTGCAGATTCATCTGCATTGGCTGTTGTCTCTTGGTTTGGGGGCTCTGATATGTTTAAATGATCCGGCCTTAAAGGGGCCCTCCGCTTTACCTTGCGTTGCTCCTGTGCCTCAGGACCGCCGATTTCAAACGGGGCTTTTGTCGGAGGGCTTAAATTTGTCTTATTTTCAACTCCATGCTCTTGCGGTGATAAACATGGCAATCTATTTTTGGTTTGCTGGTGTTCTGAAGGCACTGAAGGTTCACATGAAACTCTATCTGTTTGAGCAATAGGTTTTATCTTTTTGTTGTTCATTTCACTTTGGCTTGGCACAGCTTCTTTTCTGGACAGGTTGCTATCTAGTTCCTGTTTTCCTGAACCTGCACTCCACATCTCTTTTATAGAATGTGCCTCGGCATTTTCACATTTTCTGTCGTTAATATTGGAGACCTCCTCTTCTCCCTCATCCTTTAAACTTTCTGTCTCCTTGATATCGCCGTCATATCTTCGAATCGCTCCTTTTTTGCTCCTGGGAGGAACAGGGGGAGCGTCTCCCTTTTTGCTATCACCCTCTTCTTCATTCATGACACTTCCTCTGTTATCTTCAGACACCTGTCTAACTAATCGCCTCATATTTTCCTCTTCTGGGTCATCAGTGATGTGACTAGGATTACTCAAATGGTCTTGTCCATCTTTCCTGTGTTTTGGTTTGGTTGCTTTGAGTTTGTTTAGCTCACTGTTAACCCTGTCCATGCCAGGCAGAGCTGTCTTAGAGCCTAACCTATGAGATTCACCGAGTTTCGCTTCAGTTTGCGACAGAATCTTTTTCATATGATTGTGATCTCTGAGGTCCCCTAACCTCTCCTTTATTTCTTTCTCTTTCAATGTAGACAGACTGATGTTTTGTTTTTCTTCCATCACAGATTCTGTCATAGCTTTTTTATGATGGTGACCTCGTGTTGCATAACTTTCATCACAAGTGTTCTCCTCATCCTGTTTTCCCAGTTTATTCTTTAGCCTTTCGGTTATGATCTCTTCAAGTGCCATTTTAGCTTTGTCGTAGTTGTCATTTAAAAGTGCTTTGTTGATGATGACGTTGCTGTCTATCTTTGTGAAAATCTCGTGCTTGTTTTGCTCCGCCTGTTTCTTTGCAAACATTTCTCTCTTAGCTAATGTGTTGCCTCTCATCGACAGCATGCCCTTCTTAATATTCCTGAGCTCCCTTGAGATCAAATCATTCTTTGCCTTAGCCTCCTCATCGATGTTAATGAGTTTGTTCTTTGTGTTTTCATGAATATGATCGCCTAGCCTCACTCTCTCCAGCTCTTTCAGAGCATGTAAGTCATTAATTATATGCTCACTATTTTTCATTTCTCTAGGCGACACCATCTCCTCATCTCTCTCCACTCTTGTGTTCACTGGTGGATCACTTTCCTCATACTCTTCTTGCTCTTCTTGCTCATCATCTGTCACTGTATAACGTTGACTTTTGATGTAATTGTTTTGTCTGGCTGAAAATATATGTTTGAACTTGTCCTTTTTCTTAACGGATTCCTTATCTTTCGGTGGCAAATCTAGTTTTGCGTCCTCCAAATCACCATTAGTGAGTCTGTCTTCGTTATGCGTTTGTGGTTTGTCAAGAGCAAGTTGAACATCTGATTTAGCAAAATGCCTTTTTGGAACTGGCGGTGGCTCTTTTTTGGTGTTACCAGTTTTACTGATTGTTGGTTCATTTCTACTTGGAGACAGAACACTGTTTCTTTGTGTTACTGAACTCTCCCTATTACTGTTAATCAAATCTTTTGAATTTATGACCTGTTCATCTATTTCTTTCTCCCTCTGCTCTCCTATATCTAAAAGTGGCTTTCTGACACTCTCTGACTGAGCTTCAGATAAAGCTTTATTTTTGGCAGCATTTATTGCTTCCCTTGCTGCCCTTATCACATCCATTGTACTCATGGGCTGGCCGCTAATATCTTTGTCCTTGGTATTAACAGGCTGTGCCCCAGAGCCTTTTTCTTTTGCGTCTCTCACAGGCCTTTTAGCATTTTCTGGTGCATTTGGCGAATGTCTTTTGCTGCCTGATAAGTTTGATGAAAGCCCCTCTTTCTCAAGTACACGAGGAGAAATCGCTTTGCTACTTGGTGCAAAATCAGATAAAAGTTGTTTGTTGACAGGCGCAGTGTTTGGTGATAACCCGGTGTTAGCTGGCACTGCATTCTGAGAAAATTCTTTGTTTGATGTGTGTGGGGAGAGTCCCTTATTTCTGTCAGTCGGGTAGTCTGTGGTCGTATCAGTGCTCAGTGGGACTTGGAGGTGATTCATCTCATTGTCAACAGGGCTGACTTTCTTATACAAATTCAGAGATGGATAGTTTTGTTTAGCAGCCGCAGAGCTCTTGTTCTTTTTTGAGTGTGTGAATGGAGAGAAGATATTCTCCTCACCAATACTACCTGCAGCTTCCTTTTTGCTTTGCAGTATTCTTGATATCAGATAATCATCTGAAATGGGCCTATCTGTATCACCCTTCTTAAGACCAGGAGTACTGGCTGGGTCCAAAACTGGGCTGCAAACTGTCTGTCCGTCTTTCACAATGGCAGGAGTGCTGAGGCCTGAAGCATTGCCGTCTGAACCAGCTTGTGTATTTTTCACATGATCCAGCTGTGGAGACTGAGTGCCACGATCAGGCAGCTCCGAGGTTTTGAATTTAGGTGGGCTGTAACGGCTTTTCACCCTTTTCCTGTTGTCTTTGAGGTTAAAGAGAATGCTGGAGGCAAGGGATTTGTAGTTTTCCCGCTTGACTGGAGGTTCAGGGGTCAATTTGGCTGCTGAGTCTGGTGTAAGAGGGAAATCAAGAACAGAGGGGGAGAGGACACCTTGGAGGATTTCTGATGTTTCTGTTGGTTGTCTGGAGGGAATGAGGGGAGTCATTAGCTGGCAGATGCTGAAGGGAGTAGAGGCCAAAGAGCTAACCTCCTCAACTGCTTTCACTTCCACAGATCTCACCTCCTTTTTGACCAATGCAAGACTCTCCTCCACTGTTTTGGAGATACTGTCCTGAGCAGGTGAAAGTATCTCAGCCTGATTAACTGGAATTGCACTTTTTGCCCTTGACCTGTTTCGCCTCCAGGGGGCAGCACTCCCCTCACCTCCGTCTGATGAGCACCTCTTCTCAGCAGGGGTAGCTGCAGGCTTTGGCAGGACCTTTGGCGGTGGAGGGGGAGGGATGGGTTTAGGAGCAGTGGGGGGAGGGGGGTCAACTGCTGGTTTCTGGCATGGCTGTGCCTCCTCTGTCTGCAGAGTCTCTTTCCTATGTGCCAGTGTCAGCTCCTTGTAAAGTGGCGAGTCATACCATTTAGGGATATTATCTGTGGGAAGAATAGAGGTGACTATGTCCTCCTGGCCAAAGGGGAACTGGTTAAAATCTTTCCATGTCTGGAAAGGGCTAAACTCACTATGGAGGAAAAAGTTTTTGATATTAAGCTTCCTCAGCTTGATAGTGGATTTCCCATTTTTAATCTTTGAGGATTTCCCCGAGGGAAGGGCAGCATCTTTGGCTGTTTTCTTCCCCGATCCCTCACCAGAGGGAAGTCGATGATGGTTCTTATGGCCAAAATGTCCATCTGTGAGATTGTTATGATAATCCGAGGAGAACTCCGACAGTTCCCGTTGGATGCTGCGGAGCGCTGATTTATCCCACGATTCCCCATTAGAGTCTTTTGTACTTCCATTTTTGATCAACATCCCCTCGCAGCTCTCTCCTGTGGCGCTTAACGCCTTGAGGAAAGACGACACTTGCGCCATGTTTTTCTGCTGCTGCTGTTTCCGTGGCTGTGCATCATTTGTGCCATTTTGACCGTGATGCTGTCCTTGTTTTTTAGATTCCTTATGATGAGACTTTTTAGGGGGTTCCTCCACTAACGGCTTGTGGCAGCTGAAAGGTGAGTATCCGTATGAGAACTCATCATTGTAAACCGCATCATCTCCGATGCAAAGACTTCGGAAGGCCCGATCGGTGAGCGTGCTGACCTCGCGATCAGTCTCGTCCATAAACAACTCGGTGAAGCCGTTGGGGAAGCGGTGGTGCAGCATACTCCCCGCCCGCTGGCTCATGTGTCGCTTTTCCACGCAGCTCATGGTGTCAACATCCGTCTGTCTGTCCAGCAGAGAGGCTCATGCATCACCCGTCTCACCTCCTCTGCGGTGGCTGCAGCTCTGGATCCTTCTGTTTACTTCCAGCTCAGGTCGACATTGGGGAAGTGGTGAGGATATGTCAGCTGCCTAAAAAAAGTGGTGAATTGATTGCAGCGTTAGAGTTTAAAAAACATCTCAAATGAGAAGAAAAAATAATGCAGGGACTTTGATTTTTTTAATGTGTAGCATTCATTGCACCTTTACTTAAATTCTAGCCATCATTATTTAACAAAAGTCTAGGACAGGGTACTTAGTGAATGTACATTATGTGAGAACAACATAATAACTATGTAATAAGATATATGAGCATCATTTTGAGATTATTAGTTTCAGTGTGCATGGCTGTATTTTTTCAACGTGCTGGTGAATTTTAATTTTTCAGGTCAAAAAAGTGCAAAAGGTGCATAAATGGACTTGAGATCCCCAAAATGGTATTGAACTGTGTAGCATGACCTTTAGGTACAAGACATGTGCAGGCTTCGGCCATGTTGTCACTATTCACGCAGTAGACAAACACTCCATACCATCCACTAGGCTATTTTAAGCGCTGCATGGTGCTTGAAACTGTGACCATTGAGCATAACAGTTGGTCATGATGAGAATGAGCTGCTAGTCCATATATAGGGCTGATATTTTATAAAGTTAGTCATATGCACTGCTATTGTTTTTGTGTATGCAGTGCCCTGGGAGATACAATACTTCACTCTGGTCGCAGTACGTCTGCAGTCATTATCTATTTCACATTTGATTAATGTGTTGGATTTGTTTATTTATATCAAATCTCACTGCAAAGCTTCAGAACAATAATCATGCCAGTGAGTTTACACTGCAGGGTGCTGTAAATGCTAATAAATCATCGCATCATTCGCACAGCGCCTCGGCAGCAGCTGCTCCAGCTTACTTCAGCTATCTGGGTGAGGTCTTAGAATAGCTCATTAACCCATTTATAAACCCTGACCTGGGAGTGCAGCCACTGACATATCAACTCTTCAACCCTCCACAGAACCAAGACACTCCTTTAAAGCAGATGAAGCCGATTGAGACAAATATAAACACACACATGTCACGGTGTATTTGTCACTATGCGTACATTGAGACGATTTATTCTCGCAGATAATCGACACAATCAATTTGTTTTAGTTTGAAAGCAACAGGTCAGGAGCTGTGTTCATGGTCAAAGATGATGAGAAGATAGACAATGGTGAGTAAATTACCCCAAAAACCAATTAGACAAACATTCTCATTAATGATTTTAGTCATAATTGACCCTAGTTCAACCTTATTGAGCTGCATTAAACATGTAAACTTGCTAGGACTCGTTGACTTTACTGTACCATGTGTCTGACTTAGAGAATGCTCTAGCTTTCCAGGAGACTTTGGCAACCGCTGAGTTATTCTGCAGCTCTCGGGGCTCGATATCAGTTAGCTACCACGGTACTTTCCGAGCATCTGCTTGTGTATTTATATCCAAGGAATAAAGTAACCCAGTTTACTTCACTATCTAATAATGTGAAACTATACGAAGAGAAAATGTCTCAGCCTCAAAAATGCATATTGGTGTATATATTAAATCCATATAATTATTTAAGTGAATGGCTCACATTTTGAAAAAGATTATGACAATAGGAATATGTAATAGTTTTGCTGATGATATTTCACAAACCTCAGTCTGTAGCTGTTTTGCCGTTGCTTGGGTCCATATTTGGACGTGTACCCCAGGAATATTTATGATATGTAATCTATATAATCCTCCATACACTGCCCCTCAGCACATGGCCATGTTTCTATAAACATCCATATAGTCACACTGATCTCTCACCTTGGCAATGGGTCTTCCATGCTGCGTGTAAAGGCTCCAGTCGAGGTAGTGGCATCAAGTAAAATCCTCTGTGCAAGATCTAGATCCACATTTCCTGCTGAAAACAAAGTGCTGTTAGCTAATGCCACTCTTGGGTGAGAAATTACAAAAAACACTTCAATTCTGAAGCTGAAGAAAACTCACCTAAGTGAGTCGAGCCCTCAGATCCATGTTCAAATGCACTGGGGTGGCCGGGTTCCTGACAGCGAGCTCGGAGGATACCAAAATAGACGCTCAAGCCGTGTGGCCAAACTGAGCAGTAACGCGGCAGGCAGCTAGCTAGCCCGCATTGGAATAACCGCTGGGTGTCGAGTGGCAAGGCAAGGCAGGCGAGCAGGATGAAATGGACACTGTCATTGGTTATTTTTGTAACCCGGCAGCGAGGTCCGACAGGCTCCCTTCTTTTACTGTTGGGCACCTCTGGGAAGACGGCAGAGGGTCTTCATGCGAGGGGAAAGATGAGGTGTTGATCGCCCGAGTCTCGGTGGAGAGAATACGGAGCGGTGGACGGGTGCTACCTCCTGGTTAGCTGTTGGCCAACTTTGAGCTTGTGACTCGTTTTGTCTCGCTCACCCAGGAAAACAAGATGTCTGATATAGACCATTGCATCACCCAACTCCTAACAACTGTGACAGTCCCTGAGGTGGAGAATGGGCAGCGGGGTGGGGGGGACGGCAGATATCTTATGACTGATATGACTAAGTAACGGGGGGCCGGAGGGGTGGGTTGGTCTAATTCTCACACTGGTTGATCTGGCTTTGTTTACAAGGCGGTGCAGGCCTGTCACTGGCGGTCTAGTTTTAGGAGCGGCTGCAGCTGTTGTTGCTGTCGGATTAGGCCGAAGTGGAAGAAAGGCAGGGACATTTTGTTGTCTTTCTGTTCGCCACAGGAAGTCAGGAGATGAGGTCACGCTTTAATGTTGACCCCCCCACACACACATTCCCTCAGTGGAGAAAGTGTGTTTGTGACACTGACATGTGTAGCCCGCCGTCTGTTACGTCGCCACAGTCTGTTGAAACTCCAGTGGGTGTTTTTTTTTATGGTTTCAAAAACACTTTATGGGCTGGAAAGTGAGTCCTGAAAGCCAGAAGCCCCTCCCTGCAAATATGCTCGGGCCATTTTGCACAATGGGGGTCAATAAAATCCTTATTTACTGCCCCTTTGTTGCTTTCTCAGTCGATTCCCTCATTATTCAATGCTCCTACACTCCTGCACTGCAGCACACCGCATGGCCTCGACATCCACGGCGCTGAGGGCTCCATCAAGGTGCTCCAGCCTATTTGAGCGAGTCTATTTCTGTCAAGCTGTAGTTCATAAAGCGGGAGCCTGCCCCTCATCCCGCCGCACCTTCCATATCTCGGCTAATCAGTCAAATGTCAGCCTCGCACCTGTTAGCTAACTCGCCTGAGGCGGCCACATGTGCTCCTCTGGAAAGACTGGCTTCACGTAGGCAGTGTCTGCTGACTGGACATGCACACACACACACACAGTGTCTGAGTGAAGGGGTGTGTATCACAGTTAAAAGAATAATAATCCCTCTGCGATGCTATGTAATGGATATAATAGTGTGGAGGAGTCATAGTTATCAGTTTCACATTTTTTTCCTACCTACATGTACAGTGGTGGAAAAAAGTTTTCGGACACCCTTAAAATTTTACACAATCTCAAATATTATCATGAAATATTTGTGGAAAAATCTTTTTTGTGTTTCAAAAGGTGTGGCTGCATTAGACGGATACAAACAAATACAAATTACATTTTTTTGTTTATTTTTTTACAAGAAAAACTAACCAAACTAAATTTTTGACAGTTTAATTTTGATCTTCAGTTTCCTGCGTTAGGTTCCTTGTTTTAGCCATTTTTGTGACTGAAGAACTTTCAAATGTGCTGCTTTATATAGACACCAAGCTTGGCAACAAAAATTGTGTCTTTTAATAAAAAGAACGACCTTCATCACTGGTACCAAAATGACCCAAAACTCAAAATTTCTTATGTATTTTTATGGAACCGATCAATTTGAAGTTTTTAATGGATTTTTTAGGATTTGTTTAGTATTTTGGCTGTGACTGTACTAAAAGAAATTGCACTTGAAGACCTAAGAGTGATTCTTAATGCAATATTTCACAAATGCATGGGGTGTCTGAAAACTTTTTTCCACCACTGTATCAAAGCAGGCCATTTCCTAACTCCATACTTATAATAGAATAGAACAGAATAGAATAGAATAGAAGATACTTTATTCATCCCACCGGAAAATTCAGGTATCCAGCAGCTCAAAAAACACAAACATATAACATATAATAATAAATAAATAGATAAATATAAAAAATACATACGAGCAGCATACCATAGCATAATAAAAGCATAATAAATGAAAAACTAACCAGATCACATTAAAGAACTCATTTAAGAAGCTATACTGTTCTTTTTGGACCAATTAAGCAATGCATCATAACTGCTCTCACTTTCTTTTTTAAGTTATACTTTTCTCTTCCCAAATCTTTATGTTCTGTATGTATATATAATATTATTATGTGCAATAAATAAACTAAACTTAACTAAAAGCAATGTTGTGTATGTCGTGTGTGTCCATTTTTAACAGGGAAAAGTCCCCACATTGTTTTGGGGAGCCACGTACTTGCTCAGCAGTGAGCCGTATCGTGTTTTAAGCCATGAGCCATGTGAGAGCATTTCCCCTTTACTGTCTGCAGGCACATCTTGCCCACATTAGGCTCACATGTGCCTGTCTCTCTCTCTCTCTCTCTCTCTCAGCCTCTCACTCTGACCTATTCCTCACCTTTCTCTGTTTGCCTGGCAACCCAGCCTCCAACTCTGCAAAAGTAAACTACAACCAGCGCTTGTGTCAGCTACACAAATCCAGTGGATTTAGCTGTCAGGCCTCAGCCAAAATGCTAACTGAGGCCATAACAGAGGCCTGGATATCGGCCAGTCGCTGATATGGTAGCGAGGCCTCTTGCCTTCAAAGAAATTTGATTTTTGTTGCACTTTTTTCAGTTGCTTAATAGTCTAATCTTTTTTGGTATGTTAATTCAAAAGGCAGTAATGTATCCCAGACTTTCTCTTTGCATTTAACCAACAGAGTGGGTCACCCTGTCTTTAAGAGCCGCTAAAACTAAAATAATTTCATCCATTTGGGTTTTTGTTGCACTTTTCCAGTTGCTTAATAGTCTAATCTTTTTTGGTATGTTAAATCTTCAAAAGGCAGTAATGTATCCCAGACTTTCTCTTTGCATTTAACCAACAGAGAGAGGCTTCACCTTGCCTTTAAGAGCCGCTAAAACTAAAATAATTTCATCCATTTGGGTTTCAGTGGAGTGTTTTAGTGTCCCAGTGATGGTAACCGTCTTGGTGAAACACTTAATGCTTGTAATGTTTGGCCACAGAAGCAGTCAGATTGGCAGTTATTGGATATCGGCACAAAGTATTGGTAGCTCCAGTAGAATAATATTGGCATTGGACTTCAAGAACTGGGAGAAGCCGGTGCAATAATAAGATCAGCAAGGAGATACAAACACTAACACACGAAAACAGATTCTGTGCCGTCCCACAACATATTTGTGGTGATTACATGTATGCCTAATTCATTCTTTCATCATCTCTGGCTCTAGTTGATCATTGGCCTCCTTCTCCTCCATGCGGATGAATGCTAGGCAGCTTAATAGCGAACATTATCAAATAAACTGGTGGCAAACTGTAGACACACTGCCTATACAACATGATGCAGTGTGTGTGTGTGTGTCATAAAAATATTTGGCAGTGTATACATATATTTACAGATGTAGAACCCCGAGGTGCTCCTGTCATGTGAGGAGCGAATGCGTCTCACTTCTGGTTGTCCTGGCTGATTGTGGCTGCGGAGGACGAAAAACAGACGGGAAAAAAAAAACAGTTCGAAAAAGCAGGCGAGTGGACAGAAAGACGAGCTGGAAAACAGCGAGCTGAGAACACAAGAAGTCATGCACGGCAAAGCGGGGTGCAGCCTTTGTTTGTGGCATTGTGATTGACACCCACATGTGCTGGGGAGCTGGCTGGCTGGCTGGCTGGCTGGCTCATGACAGTTCATGCCCAGTGGGAACTGGGACAGGCAGGCTGACAGATGACTGGCTAAACGCTGCAGTGGGCCAGTAAACCCGGGCATGTGAGCTCCGCTGGCTCTGGTATGTAATGAGACATTCAGGTACCTGAAGTGTGAACCATAACTGGAGGTTACACTAAATATCCAAGGTAGCCTGCCTCAAACTCACCGTGTCCAGCTCGCAGGCTTCTGATGAACACCACTGGCTGATACACTGCAAAAACGCAAAATCTTACCAAGATTATTTGTCTTATTTCAAGTCAAAAATGTCTTATTTCTAGTCAAAATATCTCATTACACTTAAAATGAGACATGATCACCACAGAAGTAAATTGTTTATAACTGTGTTATTGCATTATGCAACCGCAGAGGGCAGCGTGAGGCGCGTTCCTCGTGCTCTTGCATAACAAAACACTTGGAGGCGCCGACATGAAAACTGCTGGAAAACAGAAGCGACCAGCAAAGGAAAAGATGGAATTGAATTTGTTCCTGTGTAAACAAAAGGCAATGGTGGCAGATTTGGAGGAAAAGTTGGCAGAATTTATTCGCATGCCACCTTCGTTTTTTTTTTTGTTTGTTTTTTTGGCGGTAGTGGAGCATCACGTAAAGTTCCTGCACGGCAGTCATGCATGTGAGCAAACAGCTTGTATAGGTCAAGCCCTTGAGTTTGCATATGCCTGCCTTGTGTAGATTATGTAACAGGCCGTAGCTGATAAACTTTATAAGCTCAGCCTTGACTGGCAAAGTTGGATGGCAAGGAAGGAGCTGGTCCAACAATGAAAAACTGAAATAGCAATGACATTTTTCAGATGTGATTTAGTAATCTGGGAAGGTCAGCTGGCTCGTGTAGAGATATTGGCTTAACTTGATAGCCCACAGTCTAGCACTAGGTTTTATAATATTGGCTTTCCTCTTGTTACCTTTTGTTTTTTCTCTGGGCTTCAGTTCAATATAATTTGGAAACTCAAGGTTAAATACTTGGGACTCCCCATCAGTCTGTCAGGGCCGAAACAGCTTCTTGGACGAGACGTGAAACATCTTCAAGAATCTACAAACAAGCCCAGCTGACCTCGGTTCAACTCCTATGTGGATGTGGTTCTTTGGCTCCGCCCAGCAAAGCTCAACTCAGCCAATCACATCATTTCTGCCTCTGACAAATGTTTTGAATCGCTAAAAACTCCACACTGTTCCCAACCTGGCGACTTTGCCTCTGGATTTAGCGACTTTTCAAACCGACGGCCGGCAACCGGTGACAAATCTAGCAGCTTTCACCGACCGGAGGGGAGGATGCTGCCGTCTGGACTCCGGTTTATGCCACACGCTCGCCTGATCCGAAGAGATCACACCGTTTCCATAAACAGCAAAGCCCCGTCTCTCCGCGGGGATACCGCTAATTAATTTATGATATCATCTGGCAACTTTCAGCCACTCGCTCCACCTGCTATGAACCTTGGAAAGAGCGCAGTCTTTTCTAAACAGCCAATCTGAAAACAGACAGGGTTTAGTCTGACGGGGCGGGGGTGAGAGGGCGGGGGAGGAGAGGGGGTGTCGGCTTCTCATTAGCCGTCTAGAGAGCGCTGGTCCCGGGCCAAGGCATTTCAGACGAGCGGGGGAAGTACAAAGCTCCAGAGAGTTTGTGCACATCTGCGCCTCTGTGCAACGGATCACATGCCAGGCAGGTCCAAAATTATCAGAGGTGATATACAGTGGTGGGTGGGGGGGCGCGGCCATTAACATAGCGTGGCTATCGGTATGGCTTTACATGGTGAGTCTCGGAGGCTTCGTGTGTGTGTGTGTGTGTACGTGTGTCCCTGTGTGTCGCCAAATGTCACAACCACTTCTTGAGAGCAGAAAAGAGTCTTGCATGTAAAACTCAGATTATGCCTCACCTCTCTCTCTCTCTTTGAGTTATGACTCCCTGGAGAGTTGATGTCCTTAATCTGGATTACAGCGGTCCCTCGTCAATCGTGGGAGTTACGTTCTAAAAAGAACCCGCAATAGGCGAAATCCGCGAAGTAGTCCGCTTTATTTTTTACAATTATTATAGATGTTTTAAGGCTGTAAAACCCCTCACTACACACTTTACACTGCAAAAAGTCAAAATCTTACCAAGATTATTTGTCTTATTTCAAGTAAAAATGTTTTATTTCTAGTCAAAATATCTCATTACATTTAAAATAAGACATGATCACCTCAGAAATTACTTGTTTTTAGACAATTTTCACTTGTTTCAAGTGAAAATTTACTTGAAACAAGTTAAAATTTGCTTGAAACAAGAAACAAATTCTGCCAATGGAACAAGCAAATTTTTACTTGTTCACTTGTGTCACTAGTAAAAATTTATACACTTTTCTCAGACAGGCATTAACATTTTCTCACTTTTCTCTCTTGTTTAAACACTCTCAAAGTTCAAACCTTCGTAGAAAAATAAGTCCAGTAAAAAAATAAGCTAAAAAAATCCGCGAAACTGGGAGACCGCGAAAGGTGAACCGCGTTATAGCGAGGGACAACTGTACTCTGATTTATTTTATTTCCCATGCTGGTCGGTTCCTGCTTTTATGTCCTGGCCGTCCCTCTTTGTTTGTATTTCACAACAAAACGGCAAAGCGCACAGCCCGCTCACCTCACGCAGCCCCTGATTGGAGGTCACATTATGACCTACATTCTTGGCCGAGGGAGGGAGCGCGGAGCTGTCATGACGGCTGCGCTGGTGTGGCAACATCTGGTCCAGAAATCCGTGCAGCCAAACAAGCGGCGTATCGGCGGCTCACATCGAGCGCTTCGAGTCAACAAGCGGCCGTGCCAACCGTGTGGTAAACAACGAGGTCGCATGCAGCGGCCGAGGTTTCCAGGTCTCATTGAAGTTGCATGAGTGTGTGTGAGTGTGTGTGTGTTCAGAGGGGGGTCAGAATGGATATAATCTAAAGCTGACCTGAGAAAAATATCATTCTTATTTCCTATTTCAAGGGTAATGCAGTTTCACCAAGTTATCTATGATTTTGCAATGTATAGTAAAGGATTAGACGGAGTAAATGTTATTTTAAAGGTTGGTCGCGGTTTGTAAAGTGCTGAGATGAAGAATATGTGCATGAGACAAGCTGTGACTCGCATGAATCACAAACACCCACAAGACGCCGAAAGCTCGACTCAACACAGTTCGTGCAGCTGTTGCTGTCGGTTCATGACAGATTTTCACTTCCTGTTCCCTAAAGCTCACCGTGACTCTCCTCTTTTATTTCACAATAAATGAAACAGTGGAAATCTTTTGTTGTTGTTGTTTTTAAGTGCTTGTTGCTGTTCTCTCTTGTCTTTTCTCCTGTCCACTGCTCATGCTAATGACCCGGTTTTTCTTCTTTTTCCGCCCAAACAAACTGGAAATGTAAAATGCATCACTTCCCAGGAAAGCTGCTGTCCAGTCCTCCTCACAGGGAGACTGACAGCTGCTTTGTTTGAATGGGAGTCAATGGAGGAGATGCTGTAGAAACAAATGCCTATCTTTACACAATCAGCCATCGCCTTGGGTGTGTGTCCCGTCCCTCCCACCGAAAGAAACGAAACATTTTATTTATGTCATTCACCTAATTTATGCACTCTCATTTGATTTCAGGTCAGTGTGAGAGTCTCTCTTGCATTTTGCTTTCATTTGCAGGCGTGCTAGTTTCTTTCCTCTCCTCTCACAGGTGAAGTGACGATAACATCGACTCAAGCTGACCACAGCCCGTCACGTTACTGTAAGTGCAACAAAAGCCTCCCGACAAGAGCATTTTATTAACAGAATCTGTCTGAAACCAAAGCTGTGGAGACGTCGACCACAAACGCCCGACACTGCGGCCAAAATTTCCCCCAACTTGTTAAACAGGACTGCTTTCACTGCTTGTTTGTTCAGGTTTAAATGTTCGGTAATGTTGTGATGAATTGGGTTGAACAGTCAAATAAACAGGACTGTCACATTCACTGCCAGGATCTGCGATGGCTGCTGGGGCTAATCAATAACATCCTACTCACACAGAGTCCATCAGCTACAGCGGAAATTTATGTGGAAATGTCAAAGATGATTAAATTAGATCAGATTACTTTGATCTGGGATGATGTGGCACAAGCAAATTCAAATGGTTTCTGAACTTCAAAGGACATATAATGGGGCCGTGCATTAGCCGCCTGCAAGCAAAGCAAAGTCAGGCCGAGCAGATATCGTCTCATCAGCGAGCTCTGAAAGCCACAGGCTCAGGAAATGACTCGAAACAAAACATGAGAGCAGAGTCGCAGCATTTCAAGAAGTCGGCGAATCAGAGAGCCGTCCACAAACGGACGGACAGATGAGGCGATTTGAGCGGTTTTGCGCGGGTGGGTGTCTGACATCGGCCATCAGAGCGATCCTCATCACTGGTGAGTACAGAGCACTGGGAGAGCACTGGTTTGAACTGTGACTGTCTTTCCTCAGTCACAGATTAGAGGCTGAGGCCGGTGCACCAGCCCCTCTGCCCATGACAGCTGATGTCTTCATAACTTTCTCATTTTTAAATTTTTAATTATCTGAGGTCAACCGTAATCAACAAATCTGTCCTTTGTCTGAATTTAGTTAGATTTTCTGGGATTACTGCACTCCAAAATGACAACTTTTGCAGCGGCTTGGTTCAAAATGTATGGTGAATTTTGTAACGTTGTTTGTCTTTGATTGAAAAGTTGTTTTTTGTTTGTTTGTTTGTTTTTTTCAAGAGCATAATTTCAAACAAGGATATGCAAAATCTACAAATATGGAAAAAATAAAGTTTAGGACAGTGTACACACAAATATGAATCTCTTTTCCCTCCACTCATTCTATCTATGACAGCGCACACACACACACACACACACACACACAATCTTGTACTTCAGCCTTTGTCATGACATTATTATTGACTTCCATTCACTCCTTCCATTCCCAAACCCTTACCCTAATGTTAACCTAAACCTAATTCTAACCTTAAACGCCAATCTTTACCAATAACACCGAATTTGTGAGAATCGGCCAAAATGTCCTCAAAAATGTCTCCACTCTGTTGGTTATAAACGTGTTCTGATCCTCACTCAGTAGCATTTACAACTTCCAACATACGGACAATTTCTGCAGAGATCGCAACAATATCAAAAAAAATCCTGGAGGGACTGAAAATCGATCAATATCTGATGTCTTAGTATAAAAAAAATATATTATCGAGGGTGGCATGAGTCTGAAACTGCTGCAGAAGCAAAGTCAATCACGCTTTAAAAGACGTGTAATTAATTTGTAGGCGCATGACTCGGCTCATTTGTTAACTCTGAACAGTGAAACTGGCACAAAACAATCAAAATGAACTACAGATTGTCCAAAAAGAGGGAACGATATGGATCTTGTTGTTAAAACCTGGCTCGTTACAGGAAAGGGAAGCAACATAAAATCAGATTTGAGTTTCTCAAATGAAGTTATGAAGCACCAAATACAACCAAAGAGATCTCTTCAAACACAGGCTTCAAATTAGTGACCATGAGGCAAGATCGATTGTTACAGTAACTTATAGCCTCAAAACATATAGAGAGATTTTTTCCTACTACAGCCAATCACAAAACCAGGCATCGAGTTTTGTCACTTGGTCCATTTTCTATTCATATACACTGTTTATATTATATATATATATACTGTTTATATTTATATAGGCTGTTTATATATTTTTTTATATATATTTATTATATATATACTGTTTATATTTATATAGACTGTTTATATATTTTTTTATATATATTTATTATATATATACTGTTTATAGTTATATAGGCTGTTTATATATTTTTTTATATATATTTATTATATATATACTGTTTATATTTATATAGACTGTTTATATATTTTTTTATATATATTTATTATATATATACTGTTTATAGTTATATAGGCTGTTTATATTTATTCGTATATACTGTTTATAGCGATACATACTGTTTATACTTATACATACTGTTTATATTCATATATACTGTTTATACTTATATATCTTATTTTTTTTATATTTACACTTCTTTTTTTTTTACCTTGCTTTATTTATTTATTTAGGCTTATACCGGGACCTGAGTCCTAATTTCGTACCACTAACGTGTAAATGTGAGCTGGTATGACAATAAAGTTCCTTGGATCCTTGAAAAGAGCCCTATCAATTATTAAGAAAATTATTAATATCTCAAGATGCTTTACAGAGACCCGACAGATTTTGGCTCATCCTTTGAATCAAAATCTGAAACCAAAACAAACAAACAAAAAAAAAAAAAAAAAAAAAAAACATGAGCAAGCACATGGTGACAGTGGTGAGGAAAAAAAAAAACATTTAAAAAGAAAACTCAAGCAGAACCTGTGTCTGTTTGGGTCGAGGCGGATATTAATTGGTATTAAATTCAGTCTATGGGTCATGTTTTTATGCCTTGAGTTTGTGAGCCAAAGCCGCAGCGATCTGCCAGGTCCTTCTGCTCGCTGGACGGGACCTGTTACATAAGAGGTCGAGCGCTGGCCACCCGAAACACCACCTGCCTCACCCACCGGACACCCAGAGCGCCTTGAGTCTGACGCAGAAAACATATTTCCACCGTTAACGCTTGGGGCAGGGCGGCCCGCTGGTCAGAGGGGGCGTCTCATGGCTGGCGGGTCATGGGTTCAATCGCGGCCGAGCCAACACACTGCAGCCGTCCAGGAGCGAGACACCGACCCGCCCCGGCTCCTCTCAACCCCTCTGATCGAAAGTGTGTCTGCCTGAGAGGAAAAGTACCGAGCAAATCCTCATCAAACCACGTGGAACGCGGTGACGGAAGCGTGCTAAAATGCAGATTTGCACTCCGTCTCCCGGGTTTATTGACGGGCCGTATTCTGCTGAGGCTGCTCCTGTGTTTTATCCACTTCTCATTTCGGCCCCTCGCTTGTGCAAAAAGGTCATCCGGGTCTCAGGGCTGCCAGAGGAATGCGACCCGGGGGGCTTTAAAACGAAAGTTAGCCGAGGAAAACTTGCCAGGGGAAGACTTGCTGAGCATGTGGGCTCTTTTTTTTTTTTTTTTTTTTTTTCCGCAACTCGAAGCTTCAGCTCTCACTCGGTTACAGACAGTCACACCTGGTCGCTCCGCAGCTCTAAGAGTCAATCCTGTTAAATGCCACTTCCTAGATTTTGAATTTCAACAATCTTCTCTAACGGGACGGTCAGATGTATTTTTAGCCGACGAATTTCTTCTCTTGATGGAGCAAAAATGACCGGATGTGGTGGGACTTTGCTGCTTCTTATTATTTACCATCTGCACCTGTCTGAAGGTGAACCGCCAACCGAGCCGCCTCGCTCTGCTGCACATTTTTGTAATTTTTGACGATGTTCAGTCGAATAAAACACAGCATGTATGACTACCTCCTCCCCTCTTTTGGATTTTCGACACCGCCTAGTCGTGTTTCTGTTGTGTGGTCAACAAATCTGAGCACAAATCAGAATTGATCTGCCACCAGAAACTAATATTATTCATGTCCCTTAGAGGGGGTTTGAGTAGGACTGAGTTGGAGGAGAAGCCTTCAGAATAACTAAACTGTGGCTGAAACCCCTGAGCATGCCAAGAGTCACACAGTCCATCCTGAAACTTGGTGATGTGGAGAGAGACGGGTTTCTCCTCAAGGTGCTTTTCAGTTTCCAGGCACCGTCGTCATGAGAGCACAAACACAACACCGCCTGTAGTGTTTCTAAAATATTTCTGCCTCCAAAACACTGTTATCCAGGCTGTAGCTGGTGAACTCGCAGGTTTTAACACTATAGCGCCACCGTGGAGTGTGCTGGTACTGCAGTCAAATTAGAAACCTCTGCTGCAGTGGTCATTACTGTGAGCCAAAACTACTTACCAGCAGTTGATATTGCATTGCTGTGCACTTAATTTTTGCCAGTTTTTTTTTTTTTTTTTTGCCATAGGAACTCCTTTAAAGGTGCACTGCTACACCTGTTAGTGTGTGAAGCCACTTAAACCTACAGTTCAAATAAATCACTTTGGAATACACTTACATTTAATGCATTTTTCTATGTTTTTGCTCTAAATAAGACATACTGGAATCAGATTGGAACTGAAAAAAAGTGGATTGGTGAATCCCGGATTATAACGTCCTGTTTTTAGATTACAAAGCTTGCACGACTGTGAACTTCAACAAGACACCACTGATACTGTGGACTGCCTCTGTACATGTGCACCGTTCTCTACTATCGCTCTACCTGTTTGTTTCTCCAAAATAAGAGCGTTAACACAGAGATTCTAAAGAATGAGAAGAATGATAAGAGCTGATGACTTCACAGCTTCTGGGCTTGATTATCAAGTCCTATTCTTAGATTACAAGGCGTGCATGACCGTGAACCTCAATCCACCAGAGATACACTGCCTCAGCGTGTGTTTCAGGCACTCAAAAGACAAAATCGTTCGACAAAAATCACATTTTTTCTTTCTTAAAACGAAGATGACATTTCTCATGAACCCATTTCTGATGTACAACACCTTTTCATGACAGGAAACTGAAATTGAAACAGATACAGTTACACTAAAATCTCAAAATTTTTATGCTCGTGATTTAATATTGATAATCTGACACAAGTAGCGACTTTAATCTCAGATTCAGACTTTAATCTCAGATTAGGCCTAGTTTTTTATTATGTTTTAGCATATCTTACCACTGTTTTTGGCTTTTTTTAAAAAAAATGTAAAGCGTGTTGCCGCAGATTGGTTTGTTAAGCAAACTCTACACGGCTGATAACAGCGTCGGCTTTGCTGTGGCCCTCAACATTCAAACCTCAAGGTGCACATCGCCACATAACTGTTAAAGATGTGCATCTTGCAGCCGGTCGGCATGCCTCGCGGTGTGCACATGCCACGCTGCAGCTAAAATAGGCATGCGAGCTATGTTTAACTGTGTGTGTGTGTGTGTGTGTGTGTGTGTGTGTGTGAGAGAGAGAGAGAGACAAACTGATGTGTAATTGATGGTGTGCCTTATATGAGGTATTTTAGTTATCAGTTATTCAAATCAAAGCATTTAGAGGCGAGCCTGTCTACAGAAAGAGTCGACTCCAAAAGAAACTTGTGTCAGAGCCGGTTGCCTGGAGGTCAGAGGTCAGCCTGACACAACTCGCACTGCCAAGCTGTCCTTGAGCAAGGCATTTAAAGAAACTGTTCACCCCAGAGTGACAATGTTGGCCAGTGGAAACTCTGATGAAGTACAACCATCAACCATCAGAGTGTGGATCGGGCCGAATATTCGAGTCCGAGATTTTGCTCGTCCTCCATCTCTAGGTCACATTAATCGTCTGTAATAGCCTACGTGTTGCCTTCAGCGTCGTCACGTAAACTCCAACACTATAGAGAAAGTTGCCCAGAACAGACAGTAGCTCCGTCATTTTTCACTAAAATAACGCCAACCTGACCGAACTCGACCCACATCCACACTCTATTCCCAACAATAAATAAATAAATAAATAAATAAATAATAATAATAAATAATAATACATTTTATTTATAAGCGCCTTTCACAAACACTCAAGGACACTTTACAAAAGATGAAACAGCAATAAAAACACAGGTAAAAGACTAACTAAAATACAAAGGAAACAATGCAAATACAAAGGAAACAATGCAATTACAGGGAGTACGCAGCTTTAAACAGGTGAGTTTTGAATAAATAAATAAGAGACTTATAAGTAAAATAAATTTAGGAAGCGATATGCTCTAAGAATAAACATTTTATGCCTGGACTGTTGCTGCAGGTCAGGCTAATATGTGGAAAAGCTGAGCAAAGGAGACTTTACAGCCGACTCGCATTTCTGCAGAAAAAAAAAATGACTTGGCTGGCTCGGTATTGGTGTTACAATACTCCATTCTCTGAACCAAATCCTCAGTGGCCTAAACTCATTTTCCGATCAAACACTCCAAACCTCAAACATTGTTCAGGTACTTGGACACAATTTGCAAAACTCATCCGCTCTTTTTTTGCTAAACCTTAAACACATTCTCAGTCACTAAACACATTTCTCACTGTCATACTCTCGTGTTGCAAAACTGTTAAACACTGAGCAGCTAAATGTGAGCACAGCTCCAACACAGCCGTCACATTTTACACACAACAACTCAAAACTGAACACACACGTTTCTAATGATGTGATCAGACCCACTGGGCAGGATAAAAGTCAGTGCACAGGTGGCAGAGGAGGAAGAGGACGTATGAGAGGTGGTGGACGAGGAGGAAGGGGACGAGGAAGACCAAGAACTATCATCACTGATGAAATTTGGGCAACTATTGTTTACCATGTCCTCGTTTATGGGATGACAATGAGGGAAGCAGGACAACACTGCAAAAACACAAAATCTTACCAAGATTATTTGTCTTATTTCAAGTAAAAATGTCTTATTTCTAGTCAAAATATCTCATTACACTTAAAATAAGACATGATCACCTCAGAAGTAACTTGTTTTTAGACGATTGTCACTTGTTTCAAGTGAAAATTTCACTTGTTTCATTGGCAAAATTTGCCAGTGGAAAAAGTGAAAATTCACTTGAAATAAGTGAAAATTAGCTTGAAACAAGAAACAAATTTTGCCAATGAAACAAGCAAATTTTCACAAATAATCAATAATCTTCAAATAAATAATCTTGGTAAGATTTTGAGTTTTTGCAGTGTAAAGAGTCCAACCCAGTTTGAGTAAATCTTGCCTTTGACGTGGATGAAGTCCTCTGGCTGGACCCCCTAACAAAGACATGATGTTGGAGAATGAATCTCAGTGATAGTTTGATTTTGACAGAAAAGTCTGGGGTTTTGTGAATGTAATTTGAGTTTTGGGATTTGTGTTTAAGGTTTTGAGAAAATGGGTGGAGGTTTCAAGAAATGTGTTTTAGCAATTGGGAAAAACTGTAATTGCTGGAAAATAATCCCACAAGAGGTGAACCAAACAACACAGGCACATCAGTTTATTATTGTGGTTATGGATCAGCCTGTGTTTGAACAGTCAGAGTTAAAAACGTTTTACAGGTCAGTTGAACTTTAGTAGTTTCAGACGGTGTTATCAGACAGTGTGTGACACGTTGCACCTTGTGGTTTGGCTGCTGAAGACAGCGAAAGAGACGGGACACTGTCTTATCAGATGTGTGCTGCTCCCTCCTTCCTGTCTGTTGCAACACACACACACACACACACACACACACACACACTGGCTCTGCCTCTTTGACTGAAACCAAACTGTGTTTTCAGAGTATCTGCTGCTGAGTGTGCGGGCAGATGGAGCAGATTCTGAAGAACAAACAGGTGGGTCACCGGAGGAGGAAACACACACACACACACACACACACACACACACTGAGAGGTCCCTGTTCAAGTATTTAACCTTTTGAAACCTGAGAAAATAGAAAATTTGCTTGATTTCATTCTCAAACAAGGGGAAAAACGCAATGAGCAACTCGGCAAAAAGTTTACAAGAAGTTTAGAAAATGAACTGAGAGAGAGAGAGAGAGAGAGAGAGAGAGAGAGAGAGAGAGAGAGAGAGAGTAGGGAGTTAACATAAACATCCATAATTATTATTATTTGGTCATTTAATATCAGTTTAGATCCTTTTTATTGCCAATATTTGGGTCATTTTCTTGTAACCCTTTTCCTAATTTCTTTCTCATTTTTGGGGGTCATTTCTTGTTAAGTTGCTATTTGCCTTTTCCTCCTGTTTTTGAAACAAATCAAGTCAGTCTGCTCAGGTTTCAAAGGGCTAAATGTTTTCACAAGCATTTTAAAGATATGACATCTGACGTCCACCCAGGTTTGAAAGGGTTAACCTGCATCGACCCTACATCAGCTCCACTGTCAAATCAAGTCGATTGAAATTATTAGACAGTAAAAAACAAATATCAAATGTCCCTCAGACTAACTGGTGGCCAACCAATGCAGCGAGTCCAGACAACAGACTGCATCAACGCTGAAACCCTCTGTGAACGCAGCAGTGTGTATCGTGATTAATCCATCAGTCAGTCAACGGAAAATTAATTGATCATAAAAAAATCCTGATAATAAAATAATGGTTTTAGTGTAAAAATGTCATTTTTTCTGACTCATAAACATCACAATTCCCCTGTTCCTGTTCCCTGTTCAAATCTTTATAAAATTATTATTTTTGGTTTGAAGCCATCACTTTGGGCTCTCAGGTCACACCCTGTCTCCCAAAACTGTTTAAATATTCATTACTAGTCAGTCATAATGTCATATTGTAAAAAAAAAAAAAAAAAAAAACTGTGCTTGTTTGACTTAACATTGGACTTTTCTGCTCCTGCATGTCACCACCTGTGAGGCGCTCGTGTCGGCTTTACAGGCCATTAAATCTTTCCATAATGTACCACCAAGAGCATTTTTTTTTTTCTTTTACGGGTTTGTATTTTATTTAACCCTATAAAGCCATTTGTATCATGTATGATGCACGTTATGAATTCACACATTCCGTTTTCAGTTTAATCAATACTTGACCAAAATACTGTTGTATACCTTTGAACCCTTCCCCTGTTCACCCTGGACCATACCATTGGCACTTCAAGTACATATCATATATCATACAACAGAAAGGTCATGTACACTGCAAAAAGTCCAAATCTTACCAAGATTATTTGTCTTATTTCAAGTAAAAATGTCTTATTTCTAGTCAAAATATCTCATTACACTTAAAATAAGACATGATCAGCTCAGAAATAACTTGTTTTTAGACGATTTTCACTTGTTTCAAGCTCATTTTCACTTGTTTCAAGTGAAAATGAGCTTGAAACAAGAAACAAATTTTGCCAATGAAACAAGCAAATTTTCACTTGTTCACTTGTGTCACTTGTTTCAAGTGAATTTTCACTTGAAACAAGTGAAAATCGTCTAAAAACAAGTAATTTCTGAGCTGATCATGTCTTATTTTAAGTGTAATGAGATATTTTGACTAGAAATAAGACATTTTTACTTGAAATAAGACAAATATTCTTGGTAAGATTTGGACTTTTTGCAGTGTAATGTCATGTTTTCTTTTTTTTTTTTTTACATTTTGTTATGGGACTAAATAAAGGGTTCCATTAAAAAAAAAACTGGAATTTTCTGCCAATTCTTTCATAGTTCAGGCTTTATAAGGTTAAGCACCTTGGTAGGTAAGCTGCACACCTTCCAAAAGCTTCAGCAGAGAGCAAAACTCGATTTCTTCCCTCTTGACTGTGCAGCAGACGGTCAGGAAACACCACGGTCTCTCTCTCTCTTGCTCTGTGCACGTTTCACCGGCAGCGTTTTGCTGATGAGCCCTAAACCCTCCGGGGCGTTACGGCTCCCGCCGCCCGGCACCAACAGCCTCAGCGACTCCTGGATGTCGAGGAGTCAAATTTCAAACAGTGGTGATGCAACTCGATTTGCCGAAAGGAGCCTGATACCATGACTGAGACCTTTATCTCACACTGAGTAAACAGGTTGTGAAATCACACTTCTCCTGCTGCCACACACTGGTACGAGCCCTCCATCCTCCCCTCTCACACACACACACACACACACACACACGTGCAGTTCTGCGTATGTGGGGAACTGAACATGAGCTGGCGTTGCTGCTCGGCCTCTTTCACAACAAACTGTTGATGCTCCGAGCTTTGGGGGTGCTGCGTTGCGTTGTGTTGTTTGTTTGTTTGTTTGTTTGTGACGCTGCGTTGTTTGTTGTCTTCCTTTCTCCTGTCAGACCTCAGGTTCGCTCTGATCGGCGCCGGCATCGGCCTGTTCTTCGCCGCCGTTTTCATGGTCATCAAGATCTACATGATCAGGAAGCACATGCTGGACAACAGGCCAGGTGACCGAACACACCAGGGGAAAACACAACAATGCAATTTATTACTACATTATTTTATCACATGTGTAATGTGCCACTTTTATAATTTTTTATCCATTTATTTCTCTTTTCTAATGCACATTTTTACACAGTATTGATGTTTTTGATTGTATATGATAGGGGTGTAAAAATAACAGGTAGCAAAAATATACATATTTCATGTGTAAATCTGTTCTCCCCCATATAGGTAACACGATGAAGAGACCTTCAGAGGTGAGATGGTGACACTACAAGCGGCTAATAATCATCATACGGACAGCTATAATCACAATCACAGTAATAATCACCATTTCCTCTCTCTCTCTCTCTCTCTCTCTCTCTCTCTCTCTCTCTCTCTCTTCAGACTTTGTCGCTGCACAGCCGACGTGAAACCAGACCGTAGACATTTTCTGACGTTGGAGGCTAAAATCTTGCACATTCCTTTTTGTATTTTTTAAAGATGAATATGTTGCTTTACACTGAAGTGAATGTGAGAAACCCTGAGCTGCTGAATTCATTTCAAAGTGTCAAAAATGGCATGACTTAAGGGCAATTTTTTTTAATGTTAAATGATTTAAGTTCCCTCACAGTGCAGGTTTTCTAGCTTTTTACGGTAAAAAAAAAAGAAGAATTTACAATATATTTCAACAATTTTTCACGTCATACTCGACCACAATTTTAAAACCATTTGCAGAGCGCACACAGGTAAGCTCACTTGCGGGCATTCCCAGAGGAGATCCCAGCCTCAAATGGGAGCGACCTTGGCTCGCTTTAAGCCAATCAGATCGTCCCGTGGTGGTGGTTTCCAGTGGCAGGCGGTGTTAAAGGTCAGGCGGAGTGATTTACTGGGTGATGTGCACCCTGCAAAAAGCAGCACGCAGGTCAAAGGTCGTCTCCAAAAAAAAAAAAAAAAAAAAAAAAATTCTCCACACTGACAAACTGAGAGTAGCCATCGCTGTTTGTTCCTTGAAAACACGCAGCATGAGGGTTTGTTTGTTTGTTTTTTGTTTTTTTGCTGCTTTTATTAAACCTGAATTTCTAAAACCAACCACCTTGTGATATTTCATTTGTATATTTTAAAGAACTGAATAAAATGTTTCAATATGCTGATGAATTTGTGTTTATATTCATTACATCCTTGGGGAATCTTGATCCTCTCACACACTCACACACACACACATACACACACACACACACACACACACACACACATTCAACAACACTCAGCACAAAGCTCAGGCAGTAATGAGCAGTTACGACACACTCCACAAGGAGGCGGTATTCACCTCAGAGAGCAAAATGACATTTTCCTCAACCTCAGAGGTGTTGTGAACAAACCATGTGCTTCCCTTTGATTATTGATTATTAGCTCCCATCAGAGCTAAAACAAGACTGCACTGCAAAAAAAAAAAAAAAAAAAAAAAAAAAAAAAAATAATAATAATAATAATCTTAATTTAGAAGTCGATCAGTGTTCAAATCTTGCTTTCCTTCAAACACGGTAAAAAATCTGCCAGCGGGATGAGATAATCCCACCTGTCTCCAACTTGTTTCCTGAATTTTATTGATCCTAGTGGCTGATCTGCCTTATTTCAACATATTTACACTTGTTCCTAGAAAAAATCCTGACACTGCATTGAAAACAAGTGGCATTATCTCATCCTACCGCCTTGTTTGAAGAAAAACAAGATTTTCAGGCTGCATATGAGAGTAAATGACGGGTTAAGATGGAGATGTTTTGCAGCGTGGTGAGCGGACGGATCTGCACCCCATAATGATGACAGCGTCTCATGGAGCGATGTTCCCAGTCTCATTAAAAAGAGGAAAAGTAAATCATCAGTTCCCATCGTTTCCTAGCAGTGGGATGCAGGGTTACTGTGGATGCACTGGGAGAGCTCTGATGGATGAAGATGTTTACAAAGAGGCCAAACAAGCACAAACATTTTCACTAAATCATATGATGAAGCAGTGAAAGGTTTGGAAACTGTTTTTAAAACAATATCAGAACAAGATTTTCATCCCCATTCCTCAAAATAATGCAGGGAAGCAGCGGAGGATCACTTTGGGACGCCACCTCGACTTTCATTTTGGTGCTATAAAGTTTTATTTTGGAAAATGGGACCAGGGAGCACAGAAACATTCGAGCAACCGATCAACGGCGGGATTCAAACTGTCTTTCTTTCTTTCTTTTTTTTTTCCAGTTAAAACCAAACAAAAACAGCATCAGCGGAACACACAGAAGTGAGAAATCAGAGCAAAACACGACGGAGAAAAGCAGTTTCCACCGCCTGTGGTTACGGCTCATGGCTCACGTCCCACACCTCGCTGCAGCCACAGCATTTCACAATAAAAGGCTTAACGGGTCACTGAGGGACACCGCGCAGAGTATATATTTGCTTCTGTGTAAGAGGATGACCGGGCCATATGGAAAGGAGTTTATTAAAAGTTTCCATGCCCTAAATAAAACCCTCTCTCTACTCACACAGCCTCTGTATAGACAAACCTCGAAATATCTCCGAGGCTGGTCCATACCGCTGCTTAAACAAACGACCTGCATAGCTGAAACATGTTCGCCGCCCGAGTTTAGCAGGAAGTCAACTGCCCAGGGAGTCAGCCACTTTCTAGGGCGTCCCAATGCCAAATTCCTTCCAGTTGTCTGTAAAGTAACCTCCCCCGTAAAACTCCCATGACGCATCGTAAAAGCCAGCTAACACCTAATCCGTACAAGCTATATTTACTCAGCAGAAGTACCACAGCCGATGTAAATGTTGGCTGCGTCTTTTATTGGGTAGATATGGAGAGCGATACTCAACCGCTAACGCCGTCAAACACTCTTAACAAATGTTGTCACAGGAAAACGACACATTTTTACTGTGTTTTGATCCTTGAAACCAGCTAACTCCAGACTTCCTTTAGATTAAAACGTTTATGAATATATAATTAGGTTAGCTGATGATAAAGTGCCACAGTGTAACTGTATAACTGTCTGTTAGATTAGGGTGACCATGTTTTCAAATACCCAAATCAGGATCCTTAAATTTACCACATTGGCGCAGTGTAACATACACTACTCACAAAAAGTTAGGGATATTCGGCTTTCGGGTGAAATTTCAGGATGAACCTAAAATGCATTACAACCTTTCCAGGTGAACTTAATGTGACCTTCTGTAAACATTTGAATGCACATGTCCAACTGTTCAGTGTTTCAGTACTTTTTGCACAAGTTGCTGTTCTCTAACAAGGAGTTTAACGGCAAAATTCACATCAGCTGTTTGATGCTCCAGCTCATCGAGGTCGTATCATTAGGGAACGGCTGCTGGAGACTGGGGTACCTCAGATGGAGTGGCCTGCACTTTCTCCAGACCTGAATCCCATAGAAAACCTATGGGATCAGCTGAGTGGCCGTGTAGAGGCTCGGAGCTCTGTACCCCAGAACCTCAATGTCCTGAGGGCCGCCCTTCAAGAAGAGTGGGATGCCATGCCTCAGCAGACAATAAGTCGACTTGTGAACAGCATGAGACGTCGTTGTCAAGCTGTAATTGATGCTCAAGGGCACATGACAAGTTATTGACACTGACATTTTTTGTTGTGGTATATCCACCACTGTTGTTGGCTTTTGTTTCAAGAAATTGTTTGAGATGAGGAAATCACCAGTGTATGCTTCTCCTTAAATGCCCTACTTTCATGATATAATATCACTGTAGCGTGAACTTTTTATATTTTCCATAAATTTCACCCAAAAGCCAAATATCCCTAACTTTTTGTGAGTAGTGTATGTGATGACTGTCAGATACCTTTCAAAACAAAACACAAGGTGATCTGTCTGAGTGCTAAATGGCTGACTGACATTTTCTCTGCTGGCTAATCTACATTGAACATGATGTTGCTGGAATTCAGACAAAAACACTGAACATTTTGGTATGTAATAAGTGTATGTGCGGCTCAAACTGGGGGCATGAATTGCGAAAAACTTGGACAATTTGGTAGTGAACGTTGAAATCGAGGACGTTTTAGTGTTTTACAGATATTTTGTTTGGACTCGGGACACCCAGCTTGGAAACGGGATGATCCCAGACAAACCGGGACGTCTGGCTACCTCAAGTTAGATTTGACTGTTCCCCAAGATCCCCTCCAGCTTCAGCTTCTAGTCAGTTGCTGGACAGCCGCAGACAAATTACAGACTTCGGTACAGTGACATAGACACAAAGCTCATCTGCAAAGACGAGGAGCGCAGAAAACAAAACAGCTGAGACAAACGAGAAACAAAGTTGTTAGATGCACGAGGAAAGACGTGGATCCCAGCAGCGAGCCACCGGTCGCCCCAACCAGGTCAGTTTCACAACTTATTAAGAAATTGTACAAAAATGACACTCTTTATTTTAAGGAGCGTCCGACTGACATGCTAACCTAGCAAATGTTTCATGAGTCATCATCATCCTGTGCGACTGTTAGCTTTCACCGCGTTGCACATCGCTGACTCAGTGTCCCAATATTCATCAACTTGCTTAACCAGATCCTCTGAGTCACTGTCTCCTGGACGGGACGTGGGTTGACAAACTTGCTTTAACCGATTTTTACTGCTTTCAGAAAGGTCAGAAAGTTTGAAACTATGCACTTTGAAAAGGGGAGGGCACCCCTCCTTGTTATGACATGGTAAAGAATGATTAATTCCTCAGAAACGCCTCAGGAGGTGAGGACGAGTCTTTTAGCCCAGAATATAAGAGCACTGTTTCTGTTTTTTGTGTACATTCAATACGGGTTACATTAATTCTATAGGGTATTAGTTTTGGCATGAACCTGAGGGGTTTCCACAAAAACCAATGGAGTGAAATGCTCTTTTATTTTGGGTTATTAAGGGGGTAAAATATTTATCCTGAAGTGTCCTGAGGCATTTCTAACATCTAATCTTTCCAGCATTGAGTGTCATTTATCATTCTTCACCACATCATAACAAGGCGGCCTTTGAAACTGCATCGTCTGCCTTCAACAATCCATTCGGTGTTGAAATGTTTGCCGTGTCACTGCCGGCTGCTTTAAACACCGTTCATCTATGAACTGGGATTTATTTTATTGTTTCGTTCAACTGAATAAACACCAAATAAACACCAGGCGCATGCACAGGTTTCCATCAGCCGACACATGCAGCGTTTTTTTGGCACCGAGTCCCCTTCGGACTACATGATCCGTTTGACCCCACAGTGGAGCCTCAGCCCGCTGCCAAGTTTGCGAGACCGCCTCGTCCATCCAAGAGACGGATGAAGACGAACCAATAAAAAAGCCTCGCGAAAATCCTGGTAACTCTATACCAAAACATAGAATAATAACTTACAGATGTAGCCATTGTTGGAGTCTCGCTGTGCTGCACTTTGACTCTTATCCACGAGAGGAACAGCCTGGAGGAGGAGAGAAAGAAAAAAAAAAATCTGCTTTTTGGTCTTTTTTCAGTTATAAGAAGTTGCACTGAAGAACGTTGCGATGACCTCACCGACTTGAGATCAGTTTACCCCCCAATTTATTCACCACTAGATAATTCATTCTGTGCAGATGGAGCTCTGTTTTCCGCCGACCCAATAATGCACTGTGAATCCATCCTCAAAAGACAAAAAAAAGGTAAAAAATACAAGTTTTGCATGAGGTGGAAAGTAACTAAGTACATTAAATGCACTTCAGTCGAATTTTCGAAGTATTTCCATTCAGTGAGACTTTCTACTTTTCCTGCTCTACATTTCAGAGAAAAATCTTGTATTTTTCTTGCACTGCATTTGCCTGACAGCTGGATTTACTTTGCAGAAGAAGCTTTTCCATGCAAAACATCAGATGAGCTGCATTGTTAGAGTGTAAACCAGCCAACAGGATATGGAGCAGTTAGAGCGGCAACATTAAAATACTAATTACAGTTCAATGCATCAACAATTGAACTGTTTGAAAGGTGCCATTCTTCATTATGATGACTTTTACCTCATTTAAGGATGTGAGGACTTTGGGGTGTTTTTTTGTACTGCAACAAACTAAACCGGCTCTTCCATGATAGTCTGCAGGATAGATGCTGCACAAATGCATTAACAGGGACTGCAAGAATCACCCAAAATTACTGCTGCATGTAAAGAGCAGTTATTCTATGAAGTCTGTACAGGGTTTTGGTGAAGTGAGGGCTTCTTTTCTCAGAGAGAAGAGGAGGTTGGGGAGGGGGGGTCTGCGATTGTCAAAACGCCTCGAGTGTCGAAGCACTTAGCGGTCCCTGCAGGCTGCCTCGTTTTTTTTTTTTTTTTTTTTTTTTTTTTTGTTATCCGCGCATCAGAGGGGTCCCAGATCTCCACACGGCCGCTTTCAAGGGTCTGATGGATCCGGAGCAAAGCGTCCCGAAGCCCCTGACAACCCCGAGCTGAAGGACCGAGGCACAAAGATTCACTGTGGGATCCTGTTACATGAGACGCAGGGCGATGGATGTACACTTCAACACACACACACACACACACACACACTGAGGGACACAAGGGTTAGACTGAGATTGCAAGCCAACATCAGTGCTGATATTTTGTGAGTGAACCTCCAGAGAGCCTACATTTTGTGCAAATGCTGAAAATCGTTTACATGTGACTGTTTTCATGCCAAAAAATAACCAGTATTTAGTGTTTCCCTAAGAATTTTATCGCCCAGACATACACAGAGTGCAGCCCTCCCTCTCTATCACTGGGAGTGTGTGTGTGTGTGCGAGTGTGGGAGGGAGTGGGGGGGCTTACAAAATAAACGCCCTGACAGAGATGTGTGCCTGCTGTTCGCCACAGCTGGAAGTGTGATTTGCTCGGCGTCAATCTCACCAAAACACTCCTCCCTCCCCTCCACCCCGCACAGGAAATTACATTTCCCACTCTCCTGCCAGATGCAGAGGTGTGTGTGTGTGTGTGTGTGAGAGAGAGAGAGTGTGTGTGTGTCCTTGCAAATGGTCACCTGTCTGCATCTCTGTCCGTTTGTGTGTGTGTGTGTCTGAGTATGTGTGTGTGTGCGCACGTGAGCCATGCCAAATGTGTGTTTTCACAGAGTGTCAGGGGGGAGGGGCTGAGGGAGGTTCTGAGTGGAAACAGAGCGGCCAATGTTTCATATTACACTCCACCGCTGAAAGGGGGGAAAAAAGCAGAAGAAGAAGAAGAAGGAGGAGAAGGAGAAGAAGAAGGAGGAGGAAGAGGAGCAGCAGCAGAAGAGGGAGCAGAGGAATCCTGGGCTTCTTTTCTTCAGAGGCTTTTAACTGGGAGTTTATGGAGGCTGCTGCCGTGGAAAATGAAGATCTCCTCTGTGGTCTTCGCTTTCCTGACTCGCACGCTCTTTGAAGGTAGGACAACTTTATTCAGCTTCACACCAAAGAAGATCTGGAGGACATGACGTGTTTTGAACAGTTTTATCTATTTAGAAAAAAAAGGTTTTGCAAAAAAAATGGCTCAGTTTATAACTTGAAGAGATGGGGGAGAAGGAGGAAAAAAACTGTTTTGGACAGCATTTTTTGGATAGTCTGA
Source organism: Myripristis murdjan (assembly GCF_902150065.1). Classification (NCBI taxonomy): domain Eukaryota; kingdom Metazoa; phylum Chordata; class Actinopteri; order Holocentriformes; family Holocentridae; genus Myripristis; species Myripristis murdjan. The sequence goes on from NC_043998.1 coordinate 23,401,856, forward strand.
CACAAAGCACTTTAACAACTTTGTTGACTAGAGCAAGCTCTCAGTGTGATGGTGAGTTGGAGCCGAAATAAATATAATCCCAAGTATGATTGCAGGGTGTGATGGCAGGAAAATAGCAAGTTTATCACAATCGAATATTTCTGCAGAAATGAAAGGGGAAGGCAAACAGAAAATTGGTGGCTTCCCGTCAAGTGTACGAAACTAAAACAAAGTCTGCAGTTTAACTTCGGCGTTAATTTGGAGCGACTGCGACTCCTGTCAAAATAAAAGCTTGAACGCAGTCGTCTAGAGTTTAGAGCATAAACAGGCGACAACGAGAAGCCTCTCTTTATCCGGCTCTTGGCCACATTTTCTTTGTTTTGTCGTGCGAAAACCAAATGACAGACAAGCGTCTCAAAGGAGATGCTGAAAGTGAATTACGAGTTTCTCTCTGTGTGTGTGTGTGACAGAAATATGCTTACGTAGTGTGGAAAGTGTGGATTATGAAATGGCCCGGTGTTGGAAAAAAACAGATGTGTGATATATTGTCATGCAAGTGAAGTTCCTCAATATTCCTCCCACGTCAGCCGTCGCATGCCAAAGACAGCAGTTGTCAGCGGGAGAGGGAAGATGCAGCCCTGAGTCCTGCTCTGGCCGGATTTCAAAACTGACCCTTGGCTTCACATTGTGGAAAAACAAAACAAAACAAAAAAAGAAGACATTGATGACATTTGTGATATTACTCATCCGTGTCCTTTGCTGTTCTTTGACGGCGCCGAAAGCATCAAGAGGCAAATCCGGGTCAGTCGGTCAGGCGTTAAGACACATGCCTCCTCTCTACCTGCGCACCTTCAGTCTCAATCGCAGCGCTCGGGAAAAAACAGCTTCCTCGCATCACATCTGCTGTTTCATCAGCAGGATGTCGTTAATGACGGGAAGTAAAACTTGTATTTTTTGTGAATTGAAGGCCTCAGTTATGGCGGTGACTTTCCACACATAACCCCCAACCCTCTTCTCATAATCAGAAATAACTATCTGCTCATGTCAACATATGAGGAAAAAATCTCCACATTTTGTAAAAGCGTGCAATGTGAATTTCTTTGGGCAAATTGAATCGTAGGCAACTGGACTTGTATTTGTCTTAGGACAAGACTCTTTCCTAAGACAAATACAAGTCCAGTTGCCTACGATTCAATTTGCCCAAAGAGAACGATGACCTGGATAAATGAGAATATCCATAGACATGTGCAATGTAAAATATACATTAATACAGAATCTGTACGTGTTGTTCACCTTTGGACCACTGGGCAGCTTTAAATTTCAGGAGGAGGACAGCCAGGGTTTCCATCCTCTTTTAAATTAAAATGATCACAAGCACCTCTGATTTTATGGGATGTTGGAGAGAAAACACTCCCTTATCTCCTTGGAAATGTTCGTGAATCCTGTCATTGCTGGATTTCTCGAGCCAGCCCTGTCCACCAAGACGAACCGGCTGCGTTCACACTGGAGCTGCATCTCAACTTCTGGCGTTTTCCAGTCAGCGTGAACAGCAAAAAGTCTCATTTTTTTTTCAATTCTGATCTCAAATCAGATCCCGACGCATGCGATCTACACGTGATGTTAGACAGAAATAATGAATGCTGCGTCATTCGTCTGAGACTGAGCCAAAATAAGCGTCTTGACTGTCATTTGGGGGGGTTCATTCCATCAAAATTCAAAGGCACATTTCATATCTTAATCTGTAGATACAGAGCAGATGTGGCGTGTTTTGTTTAAACTCTGCATCTTTTATACGCTGCTGTCATTTTCACATTGGTAATGGGAGTTAAATTCTAAAAATAGATATGAAAAGTCATCCAAAAATCACATATGAGGAGGAATTTGGCATTAAGCATGAAGGCCAGCAGTGTGAACACAGTCCTTGTGCTAAACCTTGATACCCAAACCCTGCTGCACGCCAAAAACAGCTTCATATTCCTCCGGCATGTGCAGTTAAATGATTTTTTTGTTGTCTAAATCTTCCTTTCCAGATCTGTGTTGGGCCATCAACGTCACCATCACCCCTTCCCCTTTCACGGTGGCCCAGGAGGGTCAAAACGTCACGCTGTCCTGTGTCGTGTCGCAGCGCCGCCGCAACAGCGCTTTACCGGTGGTGAAGTGGACCTTCCTGCCGGCGGGCACGGACCGGCCGGAGGACGAGCTCCTCATCGCCCGGGTCAACATGAGGAAGGCCCGTTTCTACGGCAACTACACCAAGAGCTTCCCGTGGCCCAAGCTGAAACTGACGGTGGTGAAGCAGGGGAAGATCTTTGACCTGCTGATCCTGAACGTGTCCGAGCGGGACAGGGGGCTCTACATGTGCCGGGTGCAGGAGTTTAAAAAGCACCAGGACCGCTGGAAGGCGTCCAACAACTGCACCGCCGCCACCGAGCTCAGAGGTGAGGGGGCCGATGCGCTGTTGTGCCTCTTTTATCTTTATTTAACCTGGAAAGATCTGCTGAGCACACCCACACCCACCAATTCACAGTCACCGAGTTACAGACAAAGCTGTAGTTGAGAACAGCTCAGTTGAGTTCAAGTCCAAATTAGGAACAAAGGGGACAAACTCTGATTCAAGACTAGAGCAACTCAAGTTCAGTTCAGAACCATGACCAAACTGGGAAGCAAATAGTGTACATGCCTTTGCAAAAGTAAAAATAAAGCTCAAGGAGTTCTTTAACGATGAATATAATGTGGATCTATCAGGAGAAGCTCTGGTCTTCAACATCCAACTAATTGGGACATAGACGTTTGAGGACTTACATGTCTGTAGGTCCTAGGTCATCCAGGTCATGGTTATCCATGTGGAGTTGAATTGAGATCAGCTGGAATCTTTGTAGACTCCTGAAGACGATTCATTTCTCATCCAAGAGGCTTCTTCAGTCCTGAACTGACGCCTTGAAGAATCTACAGATAAGTCCGGCTGATCTCGATTCAGCTCTACGTGGATAAGACCATCACACGAACAACCTTAAATTGTAAAGCTGGAGACAAAAAAGGTGGACCAAGAGGAGACAATCATATCTTTGTTTTTAATTTTGGATAGGTTAAAGTCAAGTCAACATTCATTAACGGCAGCGGCCAAGCCAAATCAGAGTCAGGGGACAGTTCTATCCCAACATTGAGGGGGTTGAGTCCCCACGAAATTGCAACTATAAATTACAGAAGAGAAATCCACAGTGACAGTTTGAGGCGTGGGGCCCTGTGTGGGACTCCGGTGTAAAACTCAACCGTTCCCTTCAAGTTTCATCCAAAACTGGCAGCAGAGGCTCAGAAGACGTACAGGCCGGACAGACAGAGCCCAATCCATAATCCCTGCCCCGACTTTTGGCTGTGGGGGACAGTGACTCACGGGTACGGCCCTGCTGGTAAAAGCAGCATTTACAGTGGAACAGGACCGGAGGAGAAGCCAGTAGCTGCAGCAGCGAGTCTGACAGAGTGACTTCACAGAGCGTGTCGGTGGAGGGTGGAGACTTAATGACCGTTTATACAACCACAAAACAAGTAATGAAAAACGCTGTTTTCATAAGCATATGCACACAGACGGCAGGCCTCTCCAGCAGAAACACTCAGCGGCAGATATTACAAGACTGTGGCTGTACTGAGCAGCTGCCAGGTGTGTAACGCAGATTTTTTAAGATGGCCTTTTAATCTACAAAGATAAAAAAAACAACAACTCAGGATGTGTAGTTTTAAGCCTACAAATATATCCGTCAAAACATCTCCTCCACCACAACACTGGCAGAAGTTGCATTAAAGCAAATGCATCATTTTCACCTTAAGACACAAAGTGCAGCCCCGCCTACTTACTTCTCAATTGGTCAAGTTCTTGCCCCAATACTTGTCAATCATCTTAAAGGAACACTCCAATTTGTGGTCAAAATAGCCTTTTTACAACTTCCCCAGACTGAGACGAGATGTTTGATACCATTTTCACCTCTGTATGTCCAGTGGTTCACTTCCTATGGCTCGCATTTCAGGTTAGCTTAGCATAAAGACTTGATGTCTATGGGAGTCGTTAGCCTGGCACTGTCAAAATAAAACTTACAGCAACCCCAAAGCTGTCTAATTTACACAGTGTATCATGTGGACTTGGATTACACATTTTGGGATTTTAAAAAACTGCCTCAGAGTTGCTGTAAGGTTTATTTCTCCACTTTGAAGAACCCAGGCTAACGACTCCCATAGACTTCAAGTCTTTATGCTAAGCTAAAATGCTATGCTACCCAAAGGAACCAAACCACTGGACGTCCAGAGGTGAAAATGGTATCAAACATCTTGTCTCAGTCTGGGTAAGTCAGAAAAAGGAGATTTTGCCCCAAAATGTTGGTGTATTCCTTTAACGAGCAGTCAATTCTGCATTTAAAAAAAAAAAAGCGTAGCCTGATGTTTAGTATTTCTGAACATTTAACTTCATTGTTTTTCCTCGTACTGCTTCATGTCAGCTAATCTCACCACAGGGTGTCATACTGATTATATATGTGTCCAATTTGTTTGTTATTTTAATGTTAAAGAGTTGCATATTGCAGCTTTTCAGTTACGTTGTGTGTGTTGAGTATAACATAGCTAACATTAGTAGGTGCACGCAGAAATCAATCAGACCGCTACAGGAAGCAAAAACCGAAGGCGGAGACTTTAAAACTATCTGTGCTACCACAACACTGGGGAAAGTGAAATTTAATTGTGATAATGGTAGACCATAGATAGCAGAGAAAATATTTGTCATTGGGGAGCAATGGTGTGTCTCCAGTAGTAGCGGTTAGCCCGACCGCAGCGGGATGACCTAATGCATCTGGCTGAAGAGGCGGTGAAGTCAGTTCACCGAGCAGGAGGACGGTCCTGCTTTTGATTTGGGAGGGGAAACGCCATTGGTTCGCAGCGAGCGCGGAGATAAAAGGATCCTCCATCGCCATGAGCTGCGGCTTTGACAGAGCAGATTATCCTGGAGAAAGAGCAGAGAGAGAGAGAGAGAGAGAGAGAGAGAGAGAGTGGTTTTGATGCTGCGGCTGGCACTCGAGCCTCTCACACAGTGGAATGGATGACACATCGACGTTGTACCCGACGCTGCAAAGAAACCCCATCGTTTTCATAAAACAAGCAGATTTAAAAGTAGATTTTTTTTTTTTTTTAATCTCTCTCATGAGTCATGACTCATTCGGTTGTGGCAGATTTTCAATTTCAGTTTCTTATCGCCAAAAAGGCCCGAGTGCAAGATCGCTGATTTTTGATTTAGTCTCGATCTTTGGCGCTGATTGGTGCGCCGTTTCTGCACCGCACTTCTGATCACCTGTCAATCAAACAGTGTGGGCGGGACTGAGATGTCTCTCTCGTTGACATTTCCGCTGATAGAGTTTGAGTTCCTGCAGGTGGCTGACATACCGAGAAGAAAGAGCGACTACACTGTATAAAACATCCATCTTAAGTCATTTAATCTCATTCTGTGGTCAAATCTTATCTTCTTCTTCAAACAAGGTAAAAAATCCACCGGTGGGATGAGATAATCCCACTTGTTTCCAGGGCTTATCAGCTTTTTTTCCTGAATTGTCTTGAATTAAGTGTCATTTTCTTGATCCCAGTGCGCCAATCTGCCTTATTCTGCCTTGTTTCAACAGATTTACACTTGTTCCCAGAAAAATAACTGAAACAAGTGAAGCTACATTGGAAACAAGTGGGATTATCTCATCCCACTGGCAGATTTTTGATCTTGTTTGAAGAAAAAAAAAGAGGTTTTAACACTGACAGTCTAAATGACTTGTTTATATGGATATGTTCTCAGTGAGTGTCCATGTAAAAAGGGTTTCGTAAACCAGTCATAGGTCAAAGGCAGCAGCAAAATGGACATTTATTTATACGCAGATTACTACTTTAAGTGCGGCCTCATCCAACGAGCAACTGCCTCGCAATAATTCATCCCTGCAGCTTTCTGAGGACGACTCATCTCATTACTGCAGCCTTCTCCGCTTTTGAGCAACACCGAGACGTTGCTCACCACATTTTCCATGGAAGCGTTCCTGCAGGCGGTGACTTTCGGGGCATCTACGGCCAAGTCTGGGGCCGGGCAGACACGCCGTCCCCGCCGAGCGCTGTTGACGTTGGCCTGGACGCGGAGTTTCCCCCCTGAAAGTAGAGCAGACACGCGGAGTCCGGAGAGACTCAGCAGAAAGGGAGCAGGAGATAGTCGTGCCTGCGGAAGGTGAACGTGCGATGTTTGTCTGCAGCGACAAGGTGAGTGGGCGGTTTGGCTCGCGCCGCGCCCTCAACCTTTTAGTGGTCAAGGATGTGGGCTGAGCTATTTTCATCCGAGGAAGCTCCAGGCCACGGTGGGTTTGCAGCAGGGCGGCATGGTATAAATAAAAAAGTCCAATTGCGACATTTTTGCTGAATGCTGCAGTTGTGACAGGAGTCTTTTTCTGGCATCACGATTATTTGAGGTGGGCGACTTCATGCATGTGTGTGTCTTTATTTCTTAGCCAAAGACCCTGAAAAACACCAAAATAGCTGCTTTGTCAGGGAAGTGGTCTGAAAAAGCTCACAGGCAAACTGAGCTTTGAGATTTTGATTTATGCACAGTTTGCAGCCTCACTTTTCTGGCTGTATTCTGAAAATTTGACCTTTTTTTTTTAACTCCAAACTCCAAAATAAAGTGTAAATGAACATTTTAATCTACGATTCGAGATGCAAAGGCTGTATTTTCCTCTCATATTCACTTATTACATCATAATGTCTTGGCTACATATGATGCCTTTCATGTCTCTAAATCCAGTGGAGGCAAGATTAAGCTATTTATTATTATATTACAACAAACACACACAAATATAAGTCACTGAACTGCCAACAGATTATTACCAATAGATAATTACCAAGATGATCCTATTTTCTTATATGAAACTTTGCGAATTGCACTATTATTGAAGGCAGGGTTGAGTTATCCGATCCAAATCCCAATTTAAAAGTGATCAAAATCTCAGTTATCGCTTTTCAAAACACCCCAAAAATCCCACATTTAATCCACTGTGATCCGGCTGAACTCCTGTCCAAAGTGTTTTTCTGTGACCTACATAGGCGAGCCAGCGACTCCAAAAACAAACCAATCAAGGCTCCCCTCATTTGTGTTAGGATTTATATTTACGACCAACACTTTGTGGAGTTAACCGTCCACATCCAGGCTGGGTCGCTGGAAAAATGGAAACTGCGCTATTTGTGTCCAGAAGACCACCGGGCGCTGCTTTTTTCTCCAAACTAACGTCTGACAGCTCGCGATGATATACATTAGCTCCACATCTGAGGGGGGAAAAAACCCTCTGGTCCCCGTTTCAGATGAGAAACACCAGATGACAAGAGGATATGTGCACATGTGTGTGTTTGTGTGTGTGTGACGTCAAACTAATGGAATTCGGGTAACATTAGGTGACCAGGTGTTTCCACCAGCTCACACTCACACACACACACACACACACACACATAAAACTCCCACCACTTACTGTTGTAAACACATGAAAAAGGTCAGAGGATTAAGCGCAGAGGACACGTATTCCTCCTGGCACAAACAAAAGCAGCTTCGTTTTAGGTATTTCTATAACACATGTGGGCAGTTTTTTTTTTGTTTTTTTTTTTAACGTTGGTGGCAGGCGGATGTGGTGTGCATTTAAGTATAGACGCGACAAGGAACTCTGGGTACTTTGTGTAAAACGGGGGAATATTGCGGAGGAGCCGATCTGCAGGACACTTTCCTCTCTGTTAAAGCTCAGGCAGAGGAATAAATGAAAAGGGGACATAATGAGAAGCAAAAAGAAAGGCCTGCGTATAGACGGCACAATGCGAACGGCTATATAAAGATGCTAATTGTCGGAAGAAAGGCCGTGCAGAGACAACAGGAAGCAAATGGCGATTATTCCAAGCTTTGCTGGGACACACAATGCCGCCATGCACTCGGGTTCCCCTCCAGTCTTTCATAATACAGTAAATTAAATGGACACAGAGCGCTGACTCACTCGGACAGAGAGGCCCATTATTCTGTCCGGTTCACATCCCTCTATTGATGTTTACAGTATTGGGTTTGTTGGGGCACAAATTTAAAAAAAAAAGAAAGGAAAAAAAAAAGGAGGCACAAGCCAGAAACCCAGTCGGACGGCATTTGGATGCAGCTGAGTGACTCCGGCGAACAAAAAGCAGTTGTGTGAGTTGTTTCCACCGTCCTCGGCCATTCAAAACGCGCTCGTATGAAGATGACATTTTCTCGGATGAGGATAAAGACAGTTTTATGGCGTACAGTGCGGCGCGGCAGATTTTCTCCAAGCCTCTGATTATTCCAGCATGTGCAGCTGCCCCCGCTGACAGAGCGCTGAAAGAGCGACACAGAAAGCGAGTCAGAGAACGCCGAGCCGAGACGAGCATCTCGCAGCCTCCCGTCTCTGACAGCCCAGATTTACGGCGCCAATAATTCACTCTCGAGCAAAGGGACGTTCTTTAGATTATAATAAATTTGCCCTAATGTCCCGGGTGTGCTTAAACTAGCAGGATTTTTTTGCAGAAATATTATGAAAACATACAGCAGCAACCCCACGCCGCTGAGACCACAGAGAATATGAACAACCTGACTCAAAAAATAATACCAATCATTTCAGTTTGCCTTTCACTCTTCAACATGACAAAGTGTTATCTGATTTAGTGGAAGGACAAGAAGGAGGAGGAGGAGGAGCAGGAGGTGGAGACGGAGAAGGAGAAGAAAAGGAATAAGATGGAGAAGGAGGAGGAGAAGGAGAAGGAGAAGGGGAAAGAAGCAGCAGGAGAAGGAGGAGAATAAAAAGCAGGAGAAGGAGTAAAGAAAGAAGCAAGGGGAAGTGAAAGAAGAAGCAGGGGAATAAGAAGGAGAGGAAGGAGATGAAGAAGCAGTAGAAGGAGGGAGTAGAAGGAGAAGAAGCAGGAGAATGAGTAGAAGGAGAAGGAGAGGAAGAAGCAGAAGGAGAGGAAGAAGTAGAAGAAGCAGGAGAAGAAGAAGGAGAGGAAGAAGCAGAAGAAGGAGAGGAAGAAGCAGGAGAAGGAGTAGGAGAAGGAGAGGAAGAAGCAGGAGAAGGAGTAGGAGAGGAAGAAGCAGAAGAAGGAGAGGAAGAAGCAGGAGACGGAGTAGAAGGAGAAGGAGAGGAAGAAGCAGGAGGAGTAGAAGGAGAAGGAGAGGAAGAAGCAGGAGAAGGAGTAGAAGTAGAAGAAGGAGAGGAAGAAGCAGAAGAAGGAGATGAAGAAGCAGGAGAAGGAGAAGAAGAAGAAGGAGAGGAAGAAGCAGGAGAAGGAGTAGAAGTAGAAGAAGGAGACGAAGAAGCAGGAGAAGGAGTAGAAGAAGGAGAGGAAGAAGCAGAAGAAGGAGACGAAGAAGCAGGAGAAGGAAGAGAGAAAGAAGCAGGAGGAGGAGAAGAAGGAGATGAAGAAGCAGGAGAAGGAGAAGGAGATGAAGAAGCAGGAGAAGGAGAAGAAGGAGAGGAAGAAGCAGGAGGAGTAGAAGGAGAAGGAGAAGCAGAGGAAGAGGATGAGGGAGAAGCAGAGAAAGAAGAAAAAGAAGAGGAGAGAGCAGCCCGCGGCACTTGGACAGAAAGCTTTAGTGTGAATTTGGAAAGTTACACCCAATTAAAACGACTCTCCAGCTCACTGGAAAAAATCTGTGCCTTCAGTCGTTTAGTCTCATATTCAGCATTAAAATCTTGTTTTTCTTCAAACGTGTTGAAAAAAAAACCTGCAAAAATGGATGAAATAACCCCACTTGTTTCAATCATCTCACGAGGATCAAGGTCATGACACTTGATTCAAGAAAATTGTGGAAATAAGCTGATTACCGCTGGAAACAAGTGGGATTATCCTATGTAATATTCCAAGGCAACATATTCTTCAGTCTGCTGGGCAAATTCACCATGAAATTGACTGAAACTTAGGGTGCTTTCAGACCTGTCCCGTTTGGAGCAGTTGTTCCGAAACAGGGAGCGTTTCCCCCTAAAGATCGGTTCGTTTGGACACATGTGAACACAGCGATCGCTCTCGGATGCGGGACAAAACAAGCGGGCCGAGATCGCCTAGAAGAGGTGGTCTCGGCTCGATTCCATTCGAGCCCTGGAGCGGTTCGTTTGCAGTGAGAACAGAATCGACACAGCAACCGACACAACTCACTCATAACTGTGGTTCAGCGTCAGAGCCCATCTTCGTCGGCGACTCCTTGTCGCGGCCCGTCTTCTTCTCAGTAGATGCAGTATGATATTATTTTCCCTGCGCAGTCTTGATTCCCGGTAGAACGGGATGTTTTCCTCCGTTACAGAACACCGGTACATTCAGTAGCGGTTTTAGGCACGGGCGTGTCATGTGGGGGGCGGCTCAAGAGCAAAAAAAAAAAAAAAATAAATAAATAAATAAATCATCAGCGCCGCTCACCTGTCAGATCCGGTACCGGCCTGCCTGATGCCGACCGGTGCCATGGCCGGTGGCTTTTTATTCAAACAAGATTTTGTCCATATAAAAAGTAGGTAGGAGTAGTAACACGAAAGGGCACAAGGCAGTAATTTGGCCTAGGGCGGCAACATGGGCAGAACCGCCACTGGGTACATTAACCACAGAAACACACAGAAACAAACTAGCCACACGCTGAAGATGCTCCATGGTTTTTGTTTTTTCCGGGGTAAGAACGGAAGAGGAAACTTCTTCTTTCGGGGTCATTTCTGACCAATGAGAGAACAGTTTTTTCGCGCATGGCATTTGTTTACAGCTTTGAACCGCTACAGACGGCTGCCCTGTGAACACAAACGCTCCAAACGAAAAACGAAACAACTGTATCGCTTTAGCCCCTGAATTGGAACAAAGCAAATGGGCCACAGGTCTGAAAGCACCCTTACTCTAACACCACCCACAGGCCAAATATCAGCTTTACACAGAAGATGTCACGAAATGGAATCAGCGGACTGCCATGATGTTTGGTGAAAGATTCCTCTCGATTGTGGCGCCCTGATGATCTTCCCTTTAGGACCACCGCTTAGGCCAAAATGTCAAATTCGATATCTCACTATCTATTAGACGAACTGCCGTGAAAATCGGAAAGCACATGCCACCCTGAAGATGAACTCTGTCAACTTTGGTGACCTGAAGACCTTTCCTCCAGTGCCACACTCAGGTGAAAATGACCAAATCCTGTTTCTGATTTACTTGTTTTTTTTTTTCTTCTGGGACTCTATTAAACAGTTTCTCCGTCGCTGCTCACAGCTGGAAGTTGGATTAAGCGAGGCAGACGGGACGCTCCTCGGCCGCAGCCCCACTTTGTGATGTAGCCTGATAAAACGTCTGTGTTTTTACATAAAGTCTTGCCTCGGGCAGCCTTTAAATCCTTCAACCTGCAAACCTGCTCAGGTTCATAAAGTAAATATCCTCGAGCTACGGCAGTCTGAGGCCAAGTCTTATTTTTTTTTGTCTATCCTCCTCCTCCTCCTCCTCAAAAAAAAAAAAAAAAAAAACTATTAAAGCCAAACAGCAGAATGTAGGTCACATATGCTCCGTGTAGGGTTTAGCGGTTTCACAGATGGGAAGCGACTCCGAAGGTAACTTCCCGAGAGAGAAGAGTCCTCCGGCTGGGCATCCAGACGCAAACGCCTCTCCAGCAGCAGTCTGGAAAAAACGATTTAGCGAGCCACCGGAAAGAGGTGAAGACGTCAGTCACCGGCTCGCAAGGGTCTCTGAGAGGCTGCCGCTTGGTATCAGCATCAACCTTAGTTTATAAAAAAACCTGAGATATCATGGGATCTTTGGAAATTTATGAGAGGGGTGCACTGGAGAAAAATGGGAGGAGGGTCGTAGAAATCTGAATTCACGATTCCAACCCGGAGAATACAGCCAACAGGATTGGCCGATTACACAAGACCACGCCCCTCATAATTCCACGTACAACTAATGTCTCAAACAAACTTCTGTAGCGACCATGTATCACTAGGCTACTAGACTGTAACTGAAGTCTTGCGGTGAAGAAAATTATTCTCAGTGCATTTACAATACATTAGTAACATTACTAGTCCTTGACACTAGAAGGCGCTCTAAGACCGCCCAGCTATCCGCTCCCAAACCAGAGGCTGTTTCAGGTGAGGATTCAGTTCACCCAAGGAGGTCAAAAGGAGTTCACCAGGCATCTTAGCTCCAGACGTAACAAACGTTAATGTGTGTATATAGACGTCTGTCCTATGATACATATTTAGCAGGTAAACAGATGAATTTGTATGTAAGTAACGTAGCCTTGAGTGCTGCAGTGGGATATGCTAACGTAATGACATGTCCAACAGTGCAACGTTAGCATAACGTCAGCTGTTTGTTGTCGCTAGCCTAGGTTAGCTAGGTAAAATAATTTAGCCCTTTAGTTAAAATCTTCTTGGAGAATATTGTTATGTCATTCGTTAGATAATGTAGACCTATATTATCAGGGATTAAAGTGAAATCATCTGACATCTTGAAGTTGAAACTGCCTAGGGGAGGCAGGTGATTGCACTGAGGTAGGGCATTGGCTTGTGAGACATAGCAACAGTAACTATGTGTGCTGCCAGCGTTGGAACGGTGAATTGACCAAATAAAACAGTTTTTGTGTGTGTGTTTTGGGATTTTCTGGAATTCAGCAGCTATACTGAGTTCCTTCAACGACTCCTTTAGTCCAGTAATTTTAGGCCAAAATTGGGGTCAACCTAGGACAAACTGCAAGAGAAGCAAACTCAACTGGTTTTGTATCCTCAGTTTGTCCTGAGTGAGGGGAAAAAAGTCCCAAGGAATCCCATTGGTGGAAAGTTTTGAAAATCACCTATTTATGACCATATAATACCAAAAAACACTGTTTTTAACACACAGGGGAAAGGGGTTCAAAATTTTACTTTCAGATATCACTATAAAAATTCACAAGTTGATTACACACACAAAGACAAGAAAAAAAGTCAATTACAAGTTCTTTGAATTATCCTGTTTACACATGCATATCACACATTATCTGATTTGATATGTGCTAATAAGAAATATAAGGAATAAATGCCAGAAGAGATATTTAAAAAGTGAATTAAAAGGTTACTATATATATAGTAACCTTTTAATTAATTTAATTTAATAACCATTTATTCCAATTAGCGCATCGAACATTACTCGGAGAAACCGAGGAGTCAAACAAGATTGTGGTGCCTCGCAACAGCCACCACAAACTGCATGGACCGCTCGATTTTAACTTTGCGTTTGAGCCATTTTGTTCATTTTTCATGCGACAGCAGATTCAGATTGAATAGTTTCAGGATTACCTGTTAAACTCTGCATTCCTGTTTTAATCTACAGGATTAAATCAGGGAAACAATAATTCATTAAACTCAAGAGACAAGGGACAGCGGCATTTTTCTTCACCTGGTTGAGGACGAAGAAAAACAACAAAATATTTTATTAAACATGACTAAAGACTGAACAGTGTTTCGCCAGCAAAAATAGTATAATGTTAGGCGAGGGAGGGCCCGTCTTTTTTATTCTATCCACTTGGGGACGGTCAAGGAAAAATATATTTCGTTCAGAGGGAGGGTCACTGCTTTTTATTCCGGAGACCCCTCGCTCTAAGTAATGCACAGTCTGTAACTAATGTCTAAATCACAATGAGCATCTAAACCTGTGGCTCCTCGTGTGTGTTAGCACCTTGTCCATAAACACCTAATGGCACAGTTAATATTGTTAGCATTTATGAATCTGGTTTTGTATTTTTCTCTCCTCTGACTATGTTGTTCATCTCTTTTTTCTGACTTGGCACCGTTTGACTTGCCAGACTCATTTGTCGGTGAAATCTAACCAGTAAATGCTTTGTGCTTTGCCTGCTGGTGCGTATGATGTGCGCTGTTGTCTGCTGGCCTTGTAAAATGAAAATCCGGTTAAAATGCATGTTATCCCACCACAAAATAAGCAGTGTGACAGTAGAGCCAGTGGGAGGCTGAAAGGAACGTTCCCTGCCTTTCATTTCGTTGTTTTCTTTCATTTCCGACAAAAGTCAATGCATGCTTGCACTGTTTTGTGAATCGCTTTACTTTTCAGCAGTCAGACCTTACAAGGAACATGAGTTTTGTGCTTTAACTTATTTCGCTCTAGTGTGTATCTGCACTGTACAAATACTTAATGGTGCACCTTCAGTTCATTCACAAGGGGAAGTGCTCAATTTTCAGTCATCAGACGTGACTGGAAGGGCCTTGAAGTCTGTCTGCAGTGTTACTGCAGGGTAAACGCTTGAATGGAGACTTCATGGTTCCCACTTTAGGTCCAATGTAAAATATCCATGACTATTCCATGAGTAAAATGGTGAATTTCAATTACACATATAAACATAACATTCAGTCTTTGCTATTGACCTACTACTCTATTGAAAACTGGTTTGACAGACACATGGGGTATCGTCTGGTCATTGGAGGGTTGCCGGTTTGATCCCCGGCTCCTCCAGAGAGCGTGACGAAGTGTCCTTGAGCGAGACACTGAACCCCTAACCGCTCCTGATGCTGATGGGCAGCTTGGCACCTTGCACGGCCGCCTCTGCCAACTGTGTGTGTGAATGTGTGTGTGAACACTGTAAAGCGCTTTGAGTGCCACAGAAGTGCAGTCCATTTCCATTTAGCTCTGTCTCACATTCACAAAGCCTAATGTCTGCATGTGAGAGAGGGAAGTGAACACGGCTTTCGTCACATTTATTTCTGCAAATACTTGTGTAATTATCATTTGTCAGAGAAAATAAAGAAATGCATTGAATTACTAGCAGGTGTTCGGCAAAAAAGGCAAATTTAGCACAAAACAAGCAAATTTATTGTTGATTTAAAGCACTAAGGCCCAACCAGGCAGGCTGATTTCAGTCTTCAGTATTATGTTTGAATTCATTTATTAGAGGAAGAAACACCAACAATCACAGACATCATTTGTACTGCAGGCTGCTGGGCTCTTATCTAAAGCAGCTGGGACAAATTCCTCCATAAGACACTGTCAAAAATCAAGGCGGAACAAACAAGTTCACAAATTATGGACCTAGCAGAGGCTGATTTCCTTCTCAGAGACAAATAAGGCTGGATGAGTGCAGGTTGTGTGTATTTGGTGTCACACCTATCTGATCGCCTGAATCTGTGGGAACGTCTCCAGCCGGCGTGGCCAGCCCGCCCGTCCTCAGCTGCCGGCGGTTTGGGGGTATTTTCAGGAGGCCCTGGTGGGTGTCACTTCAGCCGCTCGCTGCCACCAGCTCGGCCGTGTGAAGGCGGGTGCGGTCAGATGGGGTGGAGAAGTGGTGTGTATGCGGGGGCGGCGGGCGGGGTGACGGCGAGAGCGCGGGGTGAGCATGGGAAACATATTTTCCCCAGCCGCTCCGGACACAAAACACATGGCTGGAATTCTCATCTCACAGATTGAGGCGGCGTTCACACCGCAGGCCTCCAGATCGACTTCCGAATGCCTGCTCATGTCTGTTTTTTTTTGTTTGTTTTTTGTTTTTTTGAGATTTTGGATGGCTGTTCACATCTATTCTAGGATGTAAAGCATGTCCAATATGAACTGACAGCACAAATTCACTGCAGAAAATCTCCAGTCATTCAGTCTCATCTTCAATGTTCAAATCTTATTATTCAGACAATGTAAAAAAAAAAAATTAGATGAGATAATCCCACTTGTTTCCAACACTAATCAACTTGTTTTTTTTTTTTTGAGTCAAGTGACATTTTCTTGATCCCAGTGGGCTGATCTGCACGTCGCAACTCAAGAAAACACAAACACAAGCAATTTAAGAAAACGTCTTCATCAATTTGACAACACGCGCGCAGCATTTACACAAAACGCTGCAAATTCAGACCAAAGCAAATTCCAGAGGACACACAGCATTTAGGAGAAGAGAAACACACCCTGCAATTAAACCAAATGACAATGGAAGAGTTCAGAGTGTACAGGGAAAATATCTCAAATATTTCTCTCTCTCATATCACATAATCAACCCGTCTCAGGATCCAGACTTTTTTTTTTTTTAGAAATGTGACCCAGACCCATGTGGCTTTTTGCTGTTTACATTTATCACAAAACATATTTATCAAATGTGAGGGGGAAAATAGAAATATGGGGAGACTTTCAGTTGCAGTTTTGCTGTAGTGCGGCCAAAATGTGGCCAGTTTTTCTCATTTAGGGATTAGAGGTATGTGGAAGCACCACTGTATACATTTGTGTTCATATTTGTTTTGGAGCAAATAATTCAGGTTCAGGAAAAAAAAGTGGCTACGGCTTTTTTTATCTTCTGTTTTTTTGTAAGTGATAGATTTGAATACCTGGATTTATGCTGCTTCAAAGTAAAAGACTGGATGTCGAGGACAGTCAAAGCGGTGTCATCCTGCAAGTAAACCAAGATTGCAAAGATATTGTATGCATTATCTAAAGCCAGACTTTTAGAAAAATGTTCCTAGGGGTAATTTCTTCGGCGGAAATCCATTTTTCCTTACTTGCTGAATATGGATTCGGATTCGGGTGCGTCTCTACAGAAAATCTCACAGAAATCTCATTAAGCACACATTCCTCCATAAAGGACTCTGTAGAATCATTAATATGTGAACAAAAACTTTATATTTGAAGCATTACATCAGAATAAAGACACTGAGTTACAAGTGCAACACTGATCTGTAGCCTTCAAGTAGAAACTAAACAACAAAACACTGACTTCAATGGTGAGATGATGTGCTGTCATTTTAATGTACAGTAAAGCACGACGGACACTATTCCAACTTTTAGGTTTGCTAAATCAGCTTTTGAATGTGTAATAATATGTAAGAATGAAGAATATATGTGGACTGGAAATCTTGACTCGTGCTCTGCTTTCTGCTCTCGGCTTTGCTCCGCTCGTCGTTTCTCCATTCGCACACAGTCACTGCAAGCTAATTAACCACAACGCCAACTCTGACCCACAGCCCAGCATCACACGGCTAAATAAAATGTCTGAAATTCACAAGAGCCACATGTTGTCGCTCCAGAAAATCAAAAAAAAAAAAGTGTCCGGTGATGCTTTGGTTTCCTGTCTGATGATGCAGAAACGCAGTCAAAGTAGGACGTGCTGTGTGAAATATGTCATTCCGAACACGTGAACCACTTTTACACCAGGAATCTGAAATAACATCTGCAAACTAAGCAGCCGACAAAGCTCACACACACACACGTGTAATGAGGCCCCGGCTTCACAACAGCCACATGTCATGGCTTTTTTTTTTTTTCTTTCTTTTTTCAGCAACAGCGAGCCGCTACCGCCCACCCCGTCCAAATTCACCGATTGGACAGTCGAGCGGACACACAGTCGTTCTCTTTGTATTATTTTTCCGTACGGTCATGCATTGTGTGTCTGGCAAATGTTGAAATCTCGTCGCCGCAGCCAAATAGAGAACATTTTGATTTAATTTTACAATATTCTGTCAATGAACGTTTAAAATAAGGGTTAGCCTGCTCAGTTATTATTTTGCCCGTTTGTCAATTCCAGATTTACCCCAAAAAAAAAAAAAAAATTAATGTTACGAAAACTACTTGCGCACCTTATATTGGACTGTTCTGGCCTTCTTGCTCCCCCTTGTGGATGTTGTGTGAACAACAGGAGTCGCCTGAGAATATTATGGCCACACTACAGTTTCATGATGCATTTGATGCAATGTTTCTATTTATTTTTTTAAAATAAATTTGTTGTTGTTGTTGTTGTTATTTTTCCATACGGTCATGCATTGTGTGTCTGGCAAATGTTGAAATCTCGCCAAATAGAGAACATTTTGATTTAATTTTACAATATTCTGTCAATGAACGTTTAAAATAAGGGTTAGCCCGCTCAGTTATTATTTTGCCCCTGTTTGTCAATTCCAGATTTACTCAAAAACAAAAAAAAAAAATTAATTAATGTTACTAAAACTACTTGCGCACCTTATACTGGACTGTTCTGGCCTTCTTGCTCCCCCTTGTGGACGTCGTGTGAACAACAGGAGTCGCCTGAGAATATTATGGCCACGCTACAGTTTCATGATGCATTTGATGCAATGTTTCTATTTATTTTTAAAATAAATTTGTTGTTGTTGTTGTTGTTTTGGAATACAATATTTGAATTTGATTTTTTTGGTCCAGCTGACAGCCCTGTCAGTCAGTATGGATTCTTGTGAAACGCCTCGTCCTGTTCCACTGCAGTATTTAAGATGTAAAGACGGTACCCAATAGGTTTGTTCATTCCTGCGGATCAGCGTGTTCCCATGCTGCCGCTCTGGAGGAGCACGGGCAGAAACTGGGTCAAAGTTGAGGATGGCACATGAATTTCGCCCAGACTTACACAATGACGGTTAAAGGTTGAACGCTGCGACTCAGGAGGAGCATCAGGCAGGGAGGAGGCCGACCTCAGCTCGTTGTCTTCCTACAATTAGCTTTATTTAAACTCCAGGCAGCGTGTAATCAGGCGGCAGGGAAGCCACAGTGATGACTACGGACTTTACATGTTTCCCCTCTCTCTCTCTCTCTCTCTATCTCTCTCTCTCTCTCTCTCTCCCTGCAGTGCATGTCCTACCAGCCACCAAGGCCAAAGAAAGTCTGTGGAGCTTGTTTGAAGGTAGGCGTCATATTTTTGGCGTGTGTGCACGAATGTGTGTGTGTGTGTGTGTGCTTGTGGTGGACTGAGATGGTATCGTCCTTGGAGGGTAAAAAAATAGCCCAAACCAAACGATACGCTGCGGTACCTGAAATAGCAAAGCAAAACATGTTCTTGGAAAAGTTTTTTCTGTCCTCTTCAGTGTTTCTGCATCGTGCAAAGCAATGTACTTGACTGCTGTGTGTGTGTGTGTGTGTGTTCCAGATGTGTACCTGTGCGCCGTGCTGATCTGCTCGGTGGGCCTGCTGTGCATGTGCATGTTCACGGTGACGGTGACCTGCCAGTACATACAGAGGAAGCAGAGGTTAAAAGGTCAGCATCGCCATGACGACCGCTCTCCTCCCACCTCGCCCGGTCTTTCAATGTTTCCTGTTGTTGTGCCTTTAACGTGTCTGACGGTCTTTTTTCAAGGTTGCACTGTGCAAAACTACCGAGGGTTGAATGAAGTGAGGATCCTTTAGACTAAAATGACCAGGAAACCGATTGAAACAAGTCATTTTTTGGAAATACGGTCCGAGGCACTCATCTTGCAAAAAGTTTAAAAGCCTTGTTTGTGTCTATTTTAACAAGCACATGTATTGTCTATGAATAAATCCCTTTTAAACTCTTTGCCAGAGAAGAGCTATGGTCCTTTGTTCTTGTCCTCTTTTGAACTTGGACTCGTTTGAACTTCCGATCGCTCCTCAGACTTTTTCTGGTTTTCCAAGCAATTTCATGGTTGAGTTTGTGTGTATGACTGTGTGCTTATTTATTTATTTTTTTTTTTTGTCATTTGAGAGTAAAGGGTTGTCACTTAAAAAATCAGCCGCTGGATATTTTGCATGGTGCACCTTCAAAAGTCCTGCAAGGCTCCATTTACACCGGGTCATTTCATGCGACTTGTGTCTGAATTATATCCAGAAAAGGTTCAGGATGAGGATTCTGACAAAAAACACAAAGAAAGCTGACAGTGACCATGATCGTGTACGCATCCACAACATGAAACTGATCGGCCCAAGTCCCATAGCTTCACAGGAAAACCAATTACCTCCATCATGACTTGCGCCAATCATGGGCGATGCCATTTTTGACTTGTTTATTTGTCAAAAGTTGAGTTGGACAGCTGATGAGATCAAACGTAGTATTGACTTGGCTGCCAACAGCAAATACCGCCGTCTAGTTGGACTGAGAATGGATCCAAGACCGGCTGGAGTTTCTTAATGAGCTGGACCGGACTGGAGATTTTAGGTAGAAAGTGTCTACATCGCATGATATCATACTTTTGGCTGCAACCTGTGCCATTTTATTACAACCGCAATGCATCTCAAACCTCCACAAGTGTTTCATCAGGCAGATTTATATCCACCTTAAGTACGTCTCGATTTACAACCAGCTTTTTAATGAGGATGAACCCTCTCTGATATAATCCAGATGCTCAAGTCGCATGAAAACAGGTGTAAATGTTGTATAAGAAATAAGAAATGTGTGTTTCACTTGACTAAATGAACATTTGCCCCCACTCCAGGTGATTTTCTAACTCTGTCATCTCTCTGCAGATAATTACCACTTGGTCAAAAGCCCACAGAACAGGTAAACATTTACAGCAATCCTTTATAACTTAGCTTAAAAAAACGTAAATATACTGAAAAAAGGGATAGAACAAAATAAAGACAGGGGTGCCGACAGCCTCACTAAATCTCTGGTAAACTTCAGTTCAGGAGAGACGGTCACCAGCGTGATCAGCGTGTCTCCTGCCCTGCCCAAGAAGGAGAGGCGGTACAGGAAGAAGAGGAGCAAAGAGCACCAGGAGGACACGCCACCTGAGATACCAGCAAAAGGTAACCCCGGGTTTACGGGGGGGAGCGCTCGGTTTCTCGGGTCCAGACTTTCCTGGAAAAGCCGACTTGGTTTGGTTCGTTGAGGTTGGCGCTGCCCGGTTACGAGCCGACCAGGGCCTCGTAAAAACAGAAACGACACGGACTGACAAGGAGCTCGTTTACTTACTGAGCAGAGGCTTTTGGCTTTCCAAATGACCGCCTATCACGTCAACGCCATGATCACCACAACGTAAAACCGTGTGTTATGGGGCCGTTTACCAGTGGTTGATTTGGACTGAATTCTCGCCCCTAATGAACCACAGCTCTTGTTAGAGGACAGACAGGCGTTTTCAGGCGTCTGGTTGGGATCAATAAAGTATATCTATCTATCTATCTACACTACTCACAAAAAGTTAAGGATATTTGGCTTTTGGGTGAAATTTATTGAAAATATAAAAAGTTCACGCTACAGTGATATTATATCATGAAAGTAGGGCATTTAAGTAGAAGCATGCACTGGTGATTTCCTCATCTCAAACAATTTCTTGAAACAAAAGCCAACAACAGTGGTGGATATACCACAACAAAAAATGTCAGTGTCAATAACTTGTCATGTGCCCTTGAGCATCAATTACAGCTTGACAGCGACGTCTCATGCTGTTCACAAGTCGACTTATTGTCTGCTGAGGCATGGCATCCCACTCTTCTTGAAGGGCGGCCCTCAGGACATTGAGGTTCTGGGGTACAGAGCTCCAGCCTCTACACGGCGACTCAGCTGATCCCATAGGTTTTCTATGGGATTCAGGTCTGAGAAAGTGCAGGGCACTCCATTTGAGGTACCCCAGTCTCCAGCAGCCGTTCCCTAATGATACGACCTCGATGAGCTGGAGCATCAAACACCTGAAAACACCAAAGTACTGAAACATTGAACAGTTGGACATGTGCATTCAAAAGTTTACAGAAGGTCACATTAAGTTCACCTGTAAAGGTTAGAATGCATTTTAGGTTCATCCTGAAATTTCACCCGAAAGCCGAATATCCCTAACTTTTTGTGAGTTGTGTATCTCGGCGCCGGAATGCACTTCAAGAGATGCAAGGAAGCGCCGGAACGGATCCGAGTTTTGTCCCCCAAAAGCACAAAAGACAGCTCTGGGGATATTTTAAGTTATCTGGAGTTTGCACCAGCGAGTTACCTCATGATTTTATGTCTGACTCCATGAGACGACTGCACAGAAAATGATTCATTGTTATTCAAAGCATGAATCCGCATGCCGGTTTAACCAGTGTGGGTTTTTGAAGCTTGATATTTTGTGATGTACCGACTCGATGCCAGTGAGTTGCAGGGTTTCCGCATCGTGGACGCCACTGTGGAAGAGTCAAACTTGGATTTATCAAACGCTTTTTGTGTCCTGTGAACAAGAGGAGGGTTGGGTCTGTTGTGTCTGTGGTCATGTCTCTGTGAATCCGCTGACTTTTTGTTTTTTGTTGTTGCTTTTGTTTTTTGTCCCTGCAGCTCCCATTGAAGACAAAATGCGGAAGCCCAAACTTTTAAAGCCACAGCCGAGGAAAGTGGTTTTGGTGAGTACCGTCCGTGGATCGAAAAACACCACCCAACTGTGTTCAGAACTCACCATGTTCTTTTACCGGCTGTCATGCCAACTTGCTGCGGTGATCGGGAATCTTGTTCGACATTATTGCTGTTTTCTCCGACATTTATTCCTGTGTAACATGATGCTGGTTCTCATGTGGCCTTTAGAAACTGACTGTGTTTACCTCAAGTGATGCTCACAATGCTCGGCATGGCAATTTACAAAACCACATCACTGTATTACCATGATCATGGTTGAGGACGGCCTGCGGAGGAAAGGGACAATAAATGTCTGTCATCCAAACTACAGGAAATTATTACATTTGCCACAAATTCCCAACGTTAAGGGCTCTATTTTAACGATCTAAGGTCACGGTCTGCAGAGCATGGGGCACGTGCATTTAGAGCGTACGTCCAAGTCCACTTTTGCTATTTTAATGGCAGAAAAAAAGGTCGTTCTAAAGGCTTTTGGGCAGTAAACCAATCAGAGCGCCGTCTGCTGTCCCCTTTAACAGCCAGGTGTGTCACACCTTGGAGGGTTGCTGTTCTAATGGAGGATTTTCCAGGTAAGAAAGAAGGCTTCTCTGCAGAGGAGACGGATCCTCCTCGGCGACAGCAGGACTCCATCGACGCGAGGGGAAAAAAAAAAAAAGATCTAATGTTTATCTGCGTTACCACAAATCAAATTCCCTGTCAGATTTCACGTGGGAAAACGAGATGAATCCGGGGCGTTTCAGCCGGGGCGGATGTGAACGTCTCCGCCCGGCCCTACTTTAATTCATGATTTATGTCTGTTTTTACATCAATTGCCTAACACTGTGTGGTCACATGTAGTTAAACACACTCACAACAAAATATATGTTGCAGCACAACTAAAGAGGAGACATTTTCAACTCTAACCTGAACGTCATTAAATATCTCCCCCATCTTCTTCTCTTCCTCCTCCGCCTTTTTCACCTCCTGGGTCTCCAGCCGAAGATCGCGGAGGAGAGCCTGACCTACGCCGAGCTGGAGCTGGTGAAGCCGCCGCCGGAGAGCAAGGCGTCGTGCTCGGGCACCGTGTACGCTCAGATACTGTTTGAGGAGCGGCAGCTGTGAGGAGAGCAAAC
Organism: Myripristis murdjan; assembly: GCF_902150065.1. Taxonomy (NCBI): domain Eukaryota; kingdom Metazoa; phylum Chordata; class Actinopteri; order Holocentriformes; family Holocentridae; genus Myripristis; species Myripristis murdjan. The sequence goes on from NC_043998.1 coordinate 23,424,995, forward strand.
ACACGCACCACTAATAACTGTGCCTTATGTACAAAGGACTGTTTATTTATAGTCTGTGTTATTATTGTTTTTTTGTATGCCAGTGTTTTTTTTTTTTTTAATGTAGTAAAACTTGTAATGTCACAGAATTACGACAAAATGTTGAATTGTACATATGATTTTACGTCTTCTTCTGTCTAATTTCCTCCTCCGAGGCCGAGATGCAAAAAACAAAGAAAAGAAAAGAAACGCCTTGTGTGTTTAACGGCGGTCTGTGTCGTCTGCGTTCGCCGCCGTGCGTCTCAGGCGAGGGACACACTGGAAGATTATCGGGCTGATTCACACCAGATGTGCACAACCTGACAATCACAGGGAAAATCCACATCTGATTGTTGAAGCAGACATCGTTTTTTTATGTGAATCGTCACCGAAAGACCTGCCAGACGTCTTTATTCCAGACTTTATTCGGCTTCTTACAGCCCAACGTGTCTCCTCGCTCCACTCCGCTCAGGCTCTGTGGGTTTAACAGCCTCCGTCTCAACAGCTGATGCGACTGTTAATCTGGAGATAACTTTTTCAATTGATCGATTAATCAGTTAGTCTGGATCGCGTCCAAAAATAACACCAAATGCTCTTGGTAAGTTTGCAAAGTGACGTCTTCAAGTTGTTTCCCAAGTTAGACAAAACAAGCCAAAGTTTTAATTTTATCACAATATGAACAGAGAAAAGTAAACAAAATCTATTGTCTTAGTGGTGTTTTTACTTGATAATTGACTTAAACTGCTCATCGATAATCAAAATTTCGATTACACTGTAAAAAAAAAAAAAGGTTTGAAGAAATTACAGTAAAAACAGCAAAAGACCATAAAATTCAAATATCACTGTGCTAAATACATTAAATTACACTAAACCAAGAAACACTTTTTGATTCACTTTAAATTTTAAATTTTTTATTGTTTAATTTTTACTGTCGTAACATGTAGAAAACATACAATTTCACTGTGAAAGTGATACATTTTGGGTAAACTTAAAGGGAAAATACCATAATTTCATGTAAACATGTAATTACCCTAAAGTTAACAATGCTATTCTGTTTCAGAATACAGATTTTGCTCAGGTGTACATTTAAATTTACAGTAGAAAACCTCTTAAACTACTCTAAAAATATATACAATAACATACCGTACACAGGTTTATATTTCAACTATTATTTTTTTTTTTTTTTTTTTTTTTACAGTGAAGTCCTGGCAACCACAGCTGCCAGGATTTTACTGTAAATTTCACAGATTTTTTTTTATTTATTTTTATTTTTTACAGTGTTAATTTTTCTGGGAAGTGACTGATTATCGTCTTGCGGTTCGTTCTGAGCCGCTCCACTTATACACATATTATTTATATATTTTAGATTTACAGCCAAATCACCTGCAGATCCCCGACAGCCAATGAGAGTCGAGCTGTGTTCATGTCACACTGGCTTTAGATAATACTTAGACAAATTATCAGTTATATTCACACGACTATAATCCTAATACTACTAAGAAACCCCATTAACAAAAGAAGTGATTATTATTTGTTTATGAAGTGACAACCTTATGCTTTTTCCTATTTGATATGAACCCAGCACAGGTCTATTTTTTAATTTAATTTGATTTTGGTTTTGGGTTGCGCAAGTTCCTGCGGGATTAGAGGTCCTGATGTCAGCAGGCTAATCCCAGCTTCATCGTTGTGCGTGTGAACCCAGAGGACGAGATTGAAGACGTTTGTGATGCCCTGCGTTTTCCAAATCGGTTTGCATTTTCCAGTGTGTCCCTCACAACATGTGTGTGTGTGTGTGTGTGTGTGTGTGTGTGTGCGCACGCAGTTTGTCTTGACCGCAGATCTGCAGGGCTCCCAGCCTTCCCTCTGCAGACAAGCATGTTATCACACATCCTCTTTAATCTGGTGCCAACATCCACTCTAGAGGCTGTTAGTGACACACACACACACACACACACACACACACACACACACATTCTTGCAAGCGCAACACTCCCACACACAGGAAAGCCTTCTTACACAAAAGCACATTTTGTAAATCCACAAAAAGCTGCAAACAATCGTGACAGCTGCTATTACAAACGGCCTCGGCGTGGCTCCCGGTGAACCGCGCGGCTCATAATCTGGAGGTCGTTTTCGTAGTTTCACCTCGCGATAAGAGCTGCCAGCGGCCGCCGCGGCGCTCGGGGGCGTTATCGATCACAATCGCGCGCGACGCTTCGCACGGTCTCCTGGCTTTCTCACTTTCCACAAACCGGTGTGTGAAAATGCTTAGCCCTCTTTTTCCGCTGAATGATCCTCTGGATTTAGGCATGGAAAAGCAAAAGGAGAGCAGCAAAAGGAGATATGTTTTTTTTTTTCTTTTCTTTTTTTTTTTTTTTCCGCCTCACAAAGTGAACTTGAAACCCCAGACACAAAGGCGGCGGATCCCTCGCTGAAGTGGAGATCTCCTCGCAGATGTAATCTCTGTTGAAAGAGGAGAAATCCAGCTTTTTACCGCTTTAGGCTTCTCCAACTCTTTCTGAGCTTCATTTCCAGGTGAAAAAGTTCAGAAAAATCAATTTTCAGCACTAAAAAAAAAAAAAGATTATGAAAACTTCTGGCACTAGATAAAATATAGGATCTTTTAAAGTCCCCCTCCAGCCACCGATTAAACCCCTAAAAAAATCACCAATGTTCATCTTCTGGTCATCAGTGTTACATATTTAGCTGTTTTTTTTTTTCCAGCATCCCTTCATCCTTAAAGCAGCAGATGTACCTCCACACCGTGCATTCATTAAGTATGTGTGGATCAATGTAGTTAATAATCTTTTTTTTTTTCAGCAAATCTCTTAGTTACATGGATATTGTTCATGTGAAGCAGCCATTTGCAGTTCGTCTTGTTGTGTTTTTTAAAAGATAAAACAGGACTGATGCACACACACTCACTTCTACCTTCAGCAGCAGAGTGGAGGTAGAAGTCAGTCGAGTCAAATTTTAGGGGACGTAAACATCAGAAACACACATTTTTGGAGTGGAGGGGGGCTTTAAATGTGCTGCGGTGCGGTGATTCGGCCGGATAACGTGAGATTCGGTTTGTCCTGGATCTCCTCGGGTTCAGGTGAGGATCTGGGGCCCGGTGTACGTCGTTTGTCCACCTCAGGGCCGTTTTCAGGTTTTCACGCCTGCAGCTCGATGCCCCTCGATTCCCAGGCGGAGGAGGAGGAGGTGCAGAGCGTCTTAAAAATGCCCTTAAACTGTGAAATGTAAAGTCTCCTCCAAACCACATTGTCCTTAATGGGAGGCCGCTAACTAGAACCATCTGTGTGAAGCATGGTTCTCTCTCTGTGTCTCTCTGTCTCTCTCTCTCTCCTCTTAGCAACATTGCAGCGTTTCTCTTGTTCATTTTGTACATGTCAGCTGTACAGTGTGTGTATCAGTGTGTAAAGTAAACATAACGGTGGATGATCAAGTGGTCTTTACGTGCTTTATTTTAAAAAAAAAAAAAAAAAAGGTCATGTAATTTGCATTCTGAAAGTTTATTTTATTTCATTTACATATTTTTTTTTTCTCCATTGAGGTCAGGCATTATTGCAACTTGATATTGGCTTGCAACTGGATTAAGAACTGGGTCATTCCATGTAAAATCAGCCAATTCAGAAAAAAAAAAACCTCAGAATCAGCTGATTTTTTCCCCCTACAATATCTTTTGCATATTAATTGAAGCTGTACAAATTTTCCATTCATACTATAATATTTTCTGAGTTACAGATCCTCAAAGTCCATACAAGTAGGTCCAAATTTCATGCTTCTTTGTTCACATTGTTTTTTTCTGACATTTTTGATCCTTATAACTTCATTCCTAACAGAGATCGCCACATGAAACTTTCAGGGCTGAGAAACAAATTCGAGCTCTGTTCAAAACTGCAACCAGGTCAGTTTTACATCCATCCTCAGTGTCACAATCCTGAGCCAAAATCTGTTTTTTTTTTTTTCTGTAATCAACTTTGAGCATCAATATGTTGGGAAAAGTGAAAGTTTCAGCAGCAGAACTGGAGCAGTTTCATGTCGGTGACTCAGTGAGACAGAAACAAGCCTTGGTGTCCTGCAGGTGTCGTGTGTTTTCTCATAATTCATCAGAGAAAACTGGAAAAAGTGCATTGTGGGGAAACGTTAAAGGCTCATATCACCATGTGGGACAGGCTGCTGGTTAAAACAAGTTCTGACAGATGAAAAGTCTCATTTTAGCTTCATTTTGAGACGAGGCTCATGTTTCCAGCTGTGATTCCTTCTAAAACAGGCATATTTTGACTCTCACAAAATGTAAAACTGGAGATTCCCTTCTACAAACCTCATAAACCTTGCAGCAAACATCTCAAGAAATACAAACTAAAAAAAAAAAAAAGTCAAAACCCCACAGGACTTGTGATTTCCATCAGTATAGCATCCTCCATTGTTAATCCTCAATAAAGCATCAGCACTGTCATGTCGGTCAGACAGGGAGGTGTGCAACTGTTTTGGGTGTCAGCTTCTTCTGTGGTGGTGGAGGCGCTCTGATGAGACAGGGGGAGGTTTCAATTCCAGGTTCAGTCTATTTCCAACTCTGCAACTTCCACATTGTTTTGAAAAAGTTTTGAAAAGGGAGAAGAAACCCAGCGCGTGGGTGAGACAAAGGGAACCCCGCGGTGCTCATGAAAACCTCTCGCCCCACAAAGAAAATCAATAAAATGCATAAAAGAGTAGAGTCAAACAACAAAAAGACATAAAATCCAAATCGTGTGAGAGGGCAGGATTGTTGAGATTGTTGAGAAAGAGAGGACAACATCGAGGAGGGAGGGAAAGTAAAAACAACAGAGAGGACAGAGCAGAGAGACAGGAAGGGGTTCACGACAGCAGCAGCGTGCACACACACACACTCCAATTAAAAAAAAAAAACAGCTGATGTCACCCGGTAAGTGGCAAAACAAAGCTGTTAGCTGCGTCTGGAGGGAGGAGGCGGCCCCTCGGCGCGCGGCCCAAGCAGACGCTCCATCATCGCCGTAAAACGCGCCGTAAACACGCCGTCTGAGATGCAACACGACGAGAGAGGAGGCTAATGAAAGAGCTCGGCCGGTGGAAATCACAGGAGCCTCCGAGAGCAAAGATTACGGCTTCAGACGGAATGAAGACGCGATGATGGACGTTCGGTTCGGAAAGTGGCTGCAGGGAAACTCCACCATGTTGGAGGACTGAGAGTTAAAACCTCCTCCTGTCGGGGCCTCTTGTGTTAATACACACAAATACACACATCTGTTATTGTAAATACACAGCCCCGGAGTAGAGATCCAGCTTCAAACGTCTACCCTGAACGCCCTCTCTTTCTCTATTTGAATATCAATCTATATACACTAGGCAAAAAAAGTTCTGCACCGCTTTTTCAGTCTATATTTCTCCCCTTTATTTATACCCAATAGTGTTCCTGCATTTCTGGAATGAGTGACACCGGTATTTGTGTGGGAAGCGACCAATTTTTTTTTTTTTTTTGACAAAATCCCCTCCAATATTTTTTCAGTTGATCATTTCTTCCATTTATCAATACCGATTGGTGTTGTCTTTTATACCGTTAGAAAGCCTGATTAGTCCCCTTTTCAATGAGAAATAAGTTGTAAGGATTGTCAATCAATTGGTATGACCAACATGGCTAAACATGTCCCCTCGCCCCCTTTTTGAGGGGGGCAAAATCCCATTCAGTGTGTTTTCAGTCGATCAGCATGAGGAGGAGGTGTGAAGCTGTCATTGCTGCAAATGGAAGCTCCACACGCTACTAAGGTCCAGTAGAAAATGAATAAAATAAATTATTGTGCTTCCCACCTGTTTAGCTGTGTTGCCTCATCCTTACAGTTATACCCTATTGTAAAGGGGACTGGCATTCCAATAGTATAACTCACAAATCCAATTGTCTTATCACAGGTGGAGAAATGATCCACTGAAAACACTTTTTTGCCTAGTATATATATATATATATATATATATTAAAAAAAAAAAAAATCGAAGAAAATTCTGGTTGATTGAAATTCAAATCTGACCCTGTGTATAAAAGAGTAGGCGAGGTTTAAATATAAATCTGCTTTAAATTTGATTTTGTCCTCTGATTGAATGCTTCATGCACCACCTGATTCTATAATAGCCAGCTGGTAAAAATTCATAAAGTCATGGTGCACTGCCAAAAAAAAAAAAAAAAATCTCCATCTCCATCAGCTCAACTTGTTTTAAACCTTTTTTTTTTCTTATTCAGCTGTCATTTTCTCGATCCGAGTGGCCTGATCTTCCTTGTTTCAACATGTTTCAAGAAATAAATCCTGAAATAAGAGAAACTGCTTTGGAGACACGAGGGATTATCTCATCCCACTGGCTGATTTAGAGAAACAAAGATTTTAAGCCTGACTATGAGATGAAAATGACTTCATTAAAATGACTTGGTGCCATGCACGTTTTTCCAGTTTACCATTTCATCCCCACATTCAGTGTTTTGAAATTCAAAACAGCAGCGAGCGAACGAGCAAACGGCATTTCTGACGTCCAAAGACCCGACAGCCGACGTGCTGCCAGATGTAAAATGCATGAAGGCTTCCTCGTTTTGTTGGTCGCCTAATCCTAATCAGACAGAAACTGTTCAGACGTTTCACTGCCACATTCATTATCCTGCAGCGAGCGTCTCTGGGTCTCACAATGATGACATCATACGAGGGTGACATCATTGGTGCTTGAAAATCAGGAGCTCAGGATCAAACTTCCCTCTGACTGCAGTTTTAGAAATGTTGTTTGTTTTCATGCTGTTACGTGGCCCAGTTTTTTGTCTTAATCGCTTTTAAATGGGTTTAACTTTATAAATCACTTTTCTTAATGTAACCGTGTTTCATGGTTACATAAAGAGCATCATTTGCATCTTCCTTTTCCAACATGACAGAACACAGAGAGCAGGAGGTGAGAGATTTGTTTATTCGAATATTTTTTAAAAAAGCCGCGACCAGCAGCTCTGTGGCTCGCTCTGATGGCTGGTCAGAGGTCAAACGTGAGCATGTGTGTGAGTGTGTGTTTGTTCATGTGATTTGGGGGCGTGGCAGTGGGAGTGGCCTATAGCAAAAAAGGTGCATAACTTCCAAATAGATTCACAAACTTGCACATGATTTTGTGGAAACGTTGGTCATAGACAAAAAAAAATCTAATTAACTGTTAATGCCAAATGGTAAAAAAGGGGGCGTGGCAGTGGGAGTGGCCTATGATAAAAAATGAGGGTGCCCTAAACATAAGGGGGCGTGGCCTATAATAAAAAGGAGGGTGGCCTAAACAAAAAAGGGGGCGTGGCAGTGGGAGTGGCTTATAATGTAAACGAGGGTGCCCTAAACAAAAGGGGCGTGGCCTATAATAAAAACAGGTGTCCTAAACGAAGGGGGCGTGGCCTATAATAAAAATGGGGGTGTCCTAAACAAAGGGGGTGTGGCCTATAATAAAAAGGAGGGTGGCCTAAACAAAAAAAGGGGGCGTGGTAGTGGGAGTGGCCTTCAATAAAGACACACAGAACTTGTAAACAAAATCACGTAACATGGACAAACTTTGCAGAAAGACACACACACACACACACACACACACATAGATATATGAAGGTTAGCCGATACTTTAGCCCCGCCCCCTTTCACAACTCATGAACCGGTTGTCATGGAGCCTTGCTGGAGGCTTGCCATAGAGGTCAAGTGTGTGTGTGTGTGTGTGTGTATGCATGGATGTCGTCACAGATATTGCAAACTTGTGCTTGTTTTTTAGCATCCTGTTGCTTCTATATTGGAAAACAACATACATTCATAATGTTTTCCATCAAATAAAGCTGCTTTCCTCCCCCAGTTAAATTGCCATTGGCTGAAATATAATTATTTGCCCTGTCTTTTCATTATGTGATTAAAAAAAAAAAAACCTGCGACACTGCTTTGTGGAGAAAATGGATGTATATTAGGTCATGCAGGGGCATTTTAAAGCCAGATATTCCAATTTTTGCATCAGAAGCAGCTGTAAACTCGGCCGTGGCTCAACCTCTCTGGTGTTAACAAAGAGAGAGAGAAGAAACCAAACCCAGCGCCCAACACTGACTTAACAAAGGGAAGTCAGGAAACGCTCGCCCCATTAACGCCCGCAGATCTTCAAGATCCACTCCGTTAATTTAGAAAACATGTTGGACTCCCAACAAACAAGTAAACAATGACGCTCCAGATGAGAGCGAACACAAATTATCACATCAGTGCCAGATTATAAAGACGTCGTAAAAAAGATGATATTTTATTTCGTCAGATTGATTGTTGGGAGGGTTTTCAAACCCTTACAGATTTTGTTGTTGATCTTAAACGTTCAAACACTCAAAAGGACCCGTTATATGCAGATAATCCCAACAAAGCAATCCTGACAGTCACATCATCCATCACGTCCACAAAAACGAACATGACTCATTTGATTTTCCCTCCCAGAAACACTTTCTCAGACAGGCTGATGAGCGTCGGGCGCATGTGAAGTGTTCCCGGACGAAACGTGGACAAACATTTATGAAATAAGAGCCGCCGCCTTTGAAGCTCCAGGCCCGGAGCCGGAGGAGACACGACAGGCTTGTGTTCGGGCGGAGGGGAGGGAAGCCGCAGCCTCTCAGGGCTTGGATAAACAGCGGGGCCCGGCTCGGCCCCCGCGGTGCCAGCTTTCCAAAACACGTCCCGCGAGACATCACTCTTCTCCCTGTGCAAAAAAAAAAAAAAACTCTGCTTTCTTCTGCTTCAGCTTTGAATTATGAAGCCTAAACAATACTTCTTAAAAGATGACAAAGAATGACAAAGTATCCCGGGCAGAGGGAAAGCACGGAGTCGCCATAACAACGTCTGGAGCGTTCAACTCACTGCGGTTTGTTCCACGTGTCTGATCTAAAGCCGGCTCTAATTTGGTACCATTTATGCTTTTCTTTAAAAAAAAAAAAAAAAAAAGTAATAAGCATTGCACAGCACGGGCTGACCGAGCATGAACTGTATGCCATGTTTCAGCGATGCATGCAGGTCATACACTCACACACACTCACACACACACACACACACACACGCTGTTCAAAGCTCATTTTCACCAACATCAGTGTGTGCAGCCGTGGAAAAAGCACTCCAGTAATTCACTTTAATGTGCAATTACAACCGTGCAGGGATCCCTGAGGGGTTATTTCTGACAAGCTGCAGGAAAAAGAGACAATCTGTAAAATCAGCTGTGCAGCAGCAGGACAGGACAGGAAGGAAGGAAGTGTGGAGCGAGAGAGAGGACGTCCCGAGCTGCTGAGGGAAAAGCTGCGGGGACACGCTGGCTTTTGACTTGTGTTGTTACACGAGCAGCATCTTGTTTTCATTACCTGCTGCTCATGTCTCTCTCTGCTGCTCTACAAGTCTTAACTTCCCCCTCTAACCTCCCTTTCTTTATTATTGTTCTTTATTATCTTTCTGTCTCTCCCATCAGCTGTTGCATCAGTGCAGTTGAATCATGAAAAGCAGACACGGTGTCCCCTGATGCGTTGAGGACAGAAGTCGTGTTGCGTCGCTCTCTGCAACCCGAAGGCGACCTCATCGATTAGAATGGGAAACATTCAGCTGTTGTTGTTTTTATTGACGCTCACTGGCTTTGTTTACCGTTGACACAAGGTGTAACGACGGCTCCGCTCAGCTGACCTTGATTCTACATTTACAGCTTCTGTCTCAGCCCAGTTCAATAAATCCCCTGTTAGAAACCCGGCGGTTCATTTAAAGTGCGGAGGCCTGTGGGATCAGCTGATTTGATTATTTCTGTTATTTGCTCGGTCAGTTCTGTTAAACTCCAAGGTCTGATAGATCTGACGTTTTTGATGTGATTATTCTGTGTTTCTGATTTGCTTAGCTTAGAGTCTTTAATAAGCTCCTTGATCCCCATGATTTGGTGAATTTAATTGCTGTTGTTCGGTGTTTCAGTATTGGCCACTGTGGCCATGATATGGTTGTATTGTCCTAATGTCATCATGATGTTAACTGTGGCTTGTCTTTTGTCTTTTGTTTCTGTTTTTTTTTATTTATTTATTTATTTATTTTTATTTGTCATTGTATTGTCTTGTTTTCTGTTTATTGGTTTTGTTTCTGTGTATTCTGTATATTGTTGAGTTCATGTTTGTTTATGTGTCTGGACCCCCTTGAAAACGAGATGATGCATCTCAAGGGGTTTATCCAAATAAATACATTTCAGTTTCAATAAGGTCAAATCCACACAACAGCGCCATCTAGCAGCAGTACAGCTGACGTCAGATGAAGGAACAAACTTGCTCCACTCAGACAGAAATCGAGAAAAATCAAAGCCACTTCTTCAAGTCTTTACTTAATACCCTCAAACACAACAATTTTCACCATTTTCTCATGTTTCAAATTCAGTTTCAATCTCAGTTGCTACTTGTTTAAGAACAACAGCCACTGAACTTATATGAACATTATACACAAGTTTTCTACCCAAAAGTCACCGTATAACCTTACAAACACTGTGACCCGGTCTATAGTTCATTACTGCACTGCTTTTGACCGAGAACTTATCATTGATAATTGTGATCAAGTTATTTTTTTTACATATTTTGGAGCCTCCTGGAATCAGCAGACAAACAAAAAAAAAAACTACATGTAACTCTGTTCTCTGCACACATGGTTCATAATCCATGTCCTGGAATTACGAGTCCATGCACACAGATTACGGCCCCTGTTCTCTGAAGAAAAAAGTCACATGGATTGCAAATCTGAAGGCACAGTCTGCAGATCCAAAGGCATGGATTCATAATTCGAAAGCACAGATTATGAATCCAGTGAGGGTTACAAACTCCGGGCAGAGGTTTCTAAACTGAGAGGGCAGATTGACACATGGCTCTGGTTTTTGTCGGCAGACCCCAGGGGAGATGGGGGGGGCTTGCATGAAACGTTACTGAACGGATCTACACACACCACACACACACACCACAACAAGCTAATTGTCTTGTTCTTCCTCGGCTGATTATTTATGGGCAGTTTGGTTCTGCAGTTGAGCTCCATTATGGCGCCGGCTGCGGTTACAGAGCCAGGAACTGCAAAGTCTCTCTCTCTGGCTTTGTTTCTCTCTCTCTCTTCCCCGCTCTGTTGCTCTCACGTTCAAATGTAGGCATATGTAAACACACTTCACACACGCACACACACATTTGTACTGTACTCAAATTGCAAATCATTAAGTGTAATCTGAACCGCGGTGCTCAGCGCTTCACTCAATTAGGCCGGCGAGCTCCGTTTCCTCCGCTGTGACCTGCATTCGCTCTGACCTGCACTTCACACCGCCGAGGGGAAATGACTCGCGCTAATTAGGCCGTGCTGCGCCGCCGCCTGGCGTTTTTTAGGAAAGAGCAAACACAGCAGCAGCAGGGGCCTGCAGGCAGAGCCGTGGGCTGCTCAGTGTGCAGGGCCTGCTGGGAAAACAGAGCCACGGCGAACGTTTAGGCTGTGGATTAACGTCGCAAAGACTCTCTCTTACCGTGACAAACCCTTAGCATGCAGGGTTAGTGTGACCTGACCTCCTCTGTAATTCAGATTACAGGTTCAGACAAATATTTAGAAATTATGATCGGGTTCAGGTCACGTCGGCGTTATTTCAGTGACAAATGATGCAGCTGCTGTCTTTTCTGGGCAACTTCCTGTACAGTGCCGGAGTTTACGTGATGACGCTGAAGGCAACACGTAGGCTATTTCAGGTGGTCAAAGTGAAATCCGCTTTCTAGAGTGAGTTCGGTTTGTCGGCTGCAGTTTGCAAACACAAATCTAACCCTAGGAAAGCTAAGCTCCTTTCCTAAAATGACGATGGAATGAGACGACGGCACGAGATGTAAAACATTCCTTTGCTGTCCTAGAATAAAAAGACTCTTCATCCTCCTCCTCTCCCTCAGTTCTCGAAAGCCAAACCGCAGATTCTCTCTCCTTGCGGATCGAGGTTTGTCCGCTTGATCTTTCGCCTCACCAGATTCTCCTTTTTTTTTCTGCATGTGATTTTCGTAGCTTCTGATTGGTTGTGGTGCTGCCGATCTGGCACCGTGCTGCGCTGTGATTGGCCGGGAGCTACACACCCACTGTCCAAAGGCCGACGCCCACAAGAAAAACCAGGCGGAGGGCAGAGTCTCTGCAGACACACACACACCAACACACACTGTTAGTGGCTCACAAGTCAGGATTGAGAGGGATTATTTTTGTAAGAATCTATACAAACAATACAATCCTACTCATTCTGCCTTTAAGTGCATATGGCTTAAGACACTACAACACCTTAATGGTATGTTTTTATCAGAAGCAGTGAGAATTTCACAGAGATTACCACTGACATCCTCATTTTCCCCGTTTATTACAGAGGTAACCAATCAGTGTCGGTCGACTGATTAATTTGTAAGTTATAATTTAAGATTTTTATTTGGCAAGCCATGTTTCAAGTCTGGTTTATTCACAGCAGCGGGGAGACAATGCAAATCAAATAACAAAAAAAAAAAAAAAAAAAAAAATCCATCTTAACAGGTCATTTACTCCCATATTTAGTATTAAAAATCTTGTTTTTCTTCAAACTTCTTTGTTCCCGATGCAGTTTTTAAGGATTTTTTTTTTTTCTGGGAGAAATTATAGATGTGTTGAAACAAGGTGGAATAAGGCAGATCAGCCGTCTAGAATAAATAAAAAAAATAAAAAAAAAAGACACTTGATTCAAGAAAATTCTGGCTAAACAAGCTGATTAGTGTTGGAGACAAGTGGGATTATCTCATCCTGTATGCAGATTTTTTTTTACCTTATTTGAAAAAAAAAAAAAAAAAAAAGATTTGAGCACTGAATATGGGAACAAATAATTTATTAGGATGGATTTTTGTGCAACTTTTGATTTCCACACACAGCTAAAGCGTCACACTGCAGCGTCTGGACGGGAGCCGGGCAGACTTCAAGGTACAGTGACATGATTTTTTTTTATCCAAACATGTGCAAACACAGCTCCCCCTAGTGGCAGATGGGAGTCACTGTCTGGCACAGAGGTGGAGTGAGAGCTGAATCATATGAAATGTATCAGGATAAATATAGAAGTGTCACAGCTGAGTAACGTCTGAGGAGTGACTGATATCTAATACAACCACTGACAGGAGTGTGTCCGTGCTTCTCCATCTGTCCGTCTGTGTGTGTGTGTGTGTTTGCATGAGGTGTGTGAGTGAGTGAGTGAGTGTGTGAGTGATGTCGATGCAGCCGTGTGACTGCTGGATCACGTCGAGGCTTGGGAAACGGGTCAGTCTGGAGGCTATTTACAAACACAGCGGTGGGAATTAAAAAGTCAAAGGTCGGACCTGCAGCATGACCTCATTTTATTATGATGTCAAAAGTTTTAGACTCTCTCTGGTCTGCGTGAAATTTGTTGTGTTTTATTACATCTATTTTCACTTTTTAATAAGCATCTGTGTTGTGCAGCTTTGTCCACTATCTAGGTTTTCCTTGCAGGGCTGCAACATTCAAATGACCAAATGTTAACAGACGTGAACAGACATGCACAATGAAATCACATTTTACAGATGCAGTTACTGCACAAGTCCCTTTTTAAATACATGCTTACTGAAATATACACTTCATTATCAGCCACTGACACCAGGCAGGGTCTGGTAACTACTGCGGCTTTTTCTGTTTCAATGAGCTGATTTTGTTGGTAATACAGCCTTAATACAGGATTTATAAAAGTATAAAGTATATAGGCAAAGCAAGGCAAGGCAAGTTTATTTGTATAGCACATTTCAGCGACAAGGCAATTCAAAGTGCTTTACATCGAGCATAAAGGCATTAAAACAATATAAAAGCAACACAAGAAAACATACATAAAAACAATTAATATAAAGAAGCTAAAAGGAGAATAAGATGATAAAGCAGGACATTGAAAGTTACAGTGCAGTGTAAAATAATTAAACCTTAATGTGGTTTAATGGAAGGCAGTGGCAAACAGAAAAGTCTTCAGCTGTGATTTAAAAGAACTGAGAGTCGCAGCAGATCTACAGCTTTCTGGGATATAAACCAAGAACAAAACGGACTGAACTGACATATTAAGATTATATATTAGTGCAACTGCAATATCTGCAATACTTGTCTATTGGTAAATCAAGTTATTTTACTGGAAAAGGGCCACTTTAAAGTAAAGTGTAGGGTTCAGCTGATATGGAAAGGCCAGTATCAGTTATAATATTTTTTTGGCTGACAACATCTGACATTTTGTGCTGATAACTAGTATCTTTAAACTGGACTATTTCTATTATTATTATTATCATTTTTTTTTTTTTTTTAAATCCCAAAATAGGAAAGATCAGTTGAGAAAAGTTCAATTTCCTAAGTGCATTAGAGAAGATAAATATAAAGATAAGCTCTTTATCATCCACAGATTTGTGCAAGTTAAAACACATCACAGTAAATCACAAAAATGTCTAAATTATGAAAACACACAACATGCACAGTACAAACAACAAAAACAGATGAGTTTATCAGAGTTGTTGCATTTAGTATGAGACTTTTTGTAAATGGCTGGTTGCTGCAGCGGCTCTACAGCGCCCTCCTGAGGACAGATTCATGAAGTCTTTAAAGAGGAGATGAACAGAGCCAGACAGAATAATTCCAGCTTTTAGTTTCATCTTTGTTTTATATTATACATCCATCTATAACTGTCTCTGCTCTCTCGCTGTAATCTGACTGGCCTTGTTCGTAACTCTGGACAGTCTATTTTTGTTCTTCGACCCCGGGTGGCCACAGCATGTCCACATGTTAGAGGTTAAAACACTTTCAACAAGACTTCTGGAGACAGTCTCTGAAATGTCCTGGCTTATACCACATGAATCCAGTTTCCTGATTAGATACTAGCGCTCTGTTGCTTTTTTAAAGATTAGCATTCTGTGTTGTAAAGTAAAGTGCCACAAAAAAAAGGTTCCTAAATATTTAAACTCCTCTGCTGATCATTAACCAGGAGGAGAGGAGCTGCAGGCTCCGTGGTGACTCCTGACCAGCAGCTCCTCAGTTTCAGGCTGCGTTCACACTTCAGCTCTTAATACTTAATACTCTGATTTGCTGCCTTTATTTGATTTTTTTGACCATCAATTTACATATCATATCCGACATCACTGTGCTCACACTTACACCTGAGACAGCCTGCATGTGCACACACAGGTAAACAACAACAGGCAGGTAAACAACCACACGCAGGGACAGAAACGGAAGTGACAACATCGGCCGGCGACAACAAAACTGAAATAAACAAACATTTAGAAATGGACAAATGGAAAGAACGGACATTTTCTCTATTTAACACTCTGTGCAGCCCCGAGATTTCATAATTTCTGGCAAACACACACTGTAAAAAAAGAAAAAAAATAAGAAAAAATGTCAAACAGCAACAGTAAAGGACCATAAAATCCAAACTATATCACTGTGGCAGATATTAAATGATGCTAAACCAAGAAACAGTGCATCACTTTAATTTTTACTGTCATAATATGTAGAAAACACACAATTTTACCATGAAAGTGAACATTTTAGGTAATAAAATAATGAAAAAATACCATAATTTCAGAAGCATGTATTTACACTAACATCTGTTAGTGTTTAAATTAAAGGTTTCACTCATGTGTACATTTAAATTTACAGTATTCTCCATTCTGCAAAAACACACCTAAACTGTAAATATATGCCATAAACAGGTTAGAATGAAGTTTCTTTGGCAACCACAGCTGCCAGGACTTTGCAGTAAATGTCAGGGGTTTTTTTTTTTCTTTCTTTAGTTTCAGAGCAGAGGGCCGGCAGGAGGTCTCAGGCCTCAGCAGCAAACAGCAGAAACCAAACCTCAGTTGCCTGGAAACAGAAGAAAACACGTCCGGTGTTCAGAGCCGAGCTCAACAACAGCAACACGGCTTGTCTTTCCACTTCCAGCTACAACAGCCTGCCGCCGCTCGCTCGCTGCTCTTTACTTACGTTTCAAGGCTCCTCGGCGGCGTCTTCATGGATAATTCACAGGCTGGGAGACGGACGGACGGCTGACGGACACACCGGCTGCACAACCTGTCTCCCTGCCTCTGACCCGACTGTCCTGCCTCTCCTGTCTGCCTTCCAGAGAACAACTGAGCCTGGTAAGACTCTACTCATTTTTTTTTTTTATGTTAATATCCTTAATTTCTCAAAAACATAAAAAGAAATCAGTTTTATCTCCTTTTAGATAAAACTAACAGGTGGCATTAACACCCAAACCTTTTACTTTTAATTCTGTGATGGCTTTTTATTTATTTATTTATTTATTTGCATGCTCTTACAGCAAATAAAATGTCAGCTTGTGCCCATTCCAGCTTATTTAAGCCTATTAACCTGCATAAAAACGCTCCAAAAAGCACTGAAAGGTCACAGAAACATGATATATTTTAAATAAAAACAAATGTGAAAATCTCTCTAAAGCTGTAGGGGAGAGTGGGGTAAGTAGTGCCAATTTTTACTTGAAGTGCCTTTAAAGCGAGGGGATTACAGTAATGCCTCCAACTAAAATATGCACATATAGTTTAGGATGTTGTGCATCCCTGGGAACAATCACTTTGGATCTAATATAAACTGTTTGAGAAATATAGCTTTCGGAAAAAAAGTGGTTCTGTGGCACAACTTGCCCCCGGTGCGGGGTAAATTGTGCCATTAGAGAGAATACACTGGGGTAAATTGTGCCATTGATAACTGAAGTAAGACAGATCATTTTAATCTCACAAATGATAATGCTATATAAAAGCAAAACAAATTCAATACAAAATTATTTATTTAACATTTATTTATTATTTTAACAAGATCACAGGCCACTTTTCTATAACGAGGCCTAGTGCCACATGAACACATACCCAGAACAAAATAAAACTTCCAAAATGAGCACCTGCAAATCATCTTCATCTGAATCTGAATAGTTTTAGTGATCAAAGGTAAGAAGACAATGTACAATAACAATAAAATACAATAAAGTAATATATAGTATATAATCACAAGTTGTGCTACTGGCACAACTTACCCCAGGCCCTTTGGCACAAATTACCCCAAGCCCACCATTTTGAAAAAAATGCATCCCCCAGCTGTTTTGAGCTAACATCATGCTAACTGTATAGACTCATGGTGTAGCTTACTAAAGTACTAAAACCTGTGTGAACTGTTTTCAAAGTTTTCTATAATTGTTCAAACACAGCAATCAAAAAATGTTTTTTGAACTTAAATGTGCTTACCTCTCAAGCCATGTGTTTCCCAGTGGATGCCTCTTCAAAAATATGTGGTCACATGACCAACTTCTTCTATGGTTTTCTAGATAACAGGGGTTATCTAGAACACAAATTTACATGGCACAAATTACCCCACTCTCCCCTATTACAGAAGACAACAATGTAAATGTCAGCTGTATTTGTTTGCACTCACACTGTGCTGTTGTACTTGTGTCAGCAGAGAACACACACCAGCAATCCTCCAAATAATGATCTTAAACTATTGATGAAAGACTTTTACAAGAAATGATTTGCATTCAGTGAAGCTTAAGGCTTTGGCTGTGGAAGTGGAATTAAAACAGCGTGACAAAAAGTCCACAGGTTTAGGTTTCATGCCGTCCGGGTGATGAAGCAGCGAGTCAAGACAAACACACTTCTGATCAGGGCTTTGTCTGAGCGTGACCTTTGACCTGAGGCAGCTCTGAACACTGAAACAAGGTCACGAGACGCTGTGATGCGACGTTTGAAAACTCTAAACAGCGACCAGGAAGCAAGCGGAGAGTTTTTGCTCCAAACGAATCAGAAAATGACTTAAAATGGTCGAAATCTGCCTGCTGAAGTAAATCCTAAGTCATTAATATCAATCGTCAGGCCTATAAACTAGGGGTTCAGCAGTTGTGATAGTTCAATAAACCCATGGTTCGGTGTGTATTGTGTGTTTTTTGGGTCACGGTTTCGGTTTCAGTTTGTTTTTGTACATCAACGAGAAAAAAACACCACCACGTTCCCAGTATTTTATCTTATTTGCAAAAAAAAAAAAAAAAAACTACCATTCAGAGATTTGGAAAAACAACATGAAAGCAACAAATATTCTTTCACTTAGACCGTTTCAAACATAAAAATACTTTCAGCATATTCATCGTCTCAGTGTGTGTTGAGAAGGCTCTCATACAGTATATGTGTGTGTGTGTGTGTGTGTGTGTGTGTAACACTGCACGTTGTCTGGTGTAGTGTGTGTTGAGTTTTGCAGCCCTACTCTCAGCCCTTACACACATTTCATTTGTGCTATGAGATGCTAAAATCTTACTTATTGGTCCTTTACGATCCAGTGTGGAGGAACAAATTTGAGTGCAGCACAGCGGACATGTGCTGCGACTTTGCTTTAAATATGTTTCCAGAAAACAACACACATAGCAATGCACAACAATACAATTCCCAAGTGTTGGTTAAGTTCCTCTGTAGTGGAGCGGTGCCTGATACGGTGTCGGTATTTTATCTGAGGACGGATGAAAGAGTTAAGGCGGCTCTTGTCTCCTGTTACATCTGACGTGGACTTTTAGGGCGAACTCAATCTCACACACCTGTTCCAACCTCAGCTCCTTTGTCACGGCGGATTAACTGAACACCGGTAACTACAGTCTGCAACAATGCAAAAAAAAAAAAAAAAAAAAAAAAGAACTGCCTTCATAAGTGATTTAGCCTCATCTTCAGTGTTCAAATCTTGTTTTTCTTTAAACAAAGTAAAATATCTGCCTTGTTTCCAGCTTGTTTCTTGGTCTTGGTGTCCTAATCTGCCTTGTTTCTATGCAATTTCATGGATTATGTCATCTCACGAGCAGATTTTTTTACCTTGTTTGAAGAAAAACAGGATTTGAACACTGAATATCAGACTAAATGACTTCAGGTGGATATTTTTTGCAGTTCCCTAAACCTTGCCTTGCCTCTTTCTGCCCCTCCAGCGACATGGCCAAGGGGAAGAAAGCCCGTCAGCCTAAAGGTAAGAAGATCACGCTGAAAATGGCCAAGAGCTGCCTGCAGCTGACCCTGGACGGCAAGCGGCGCCTGGACCTCAGCAAGAAGGAGATCACCGCCGTGCCCAAGTGCATCCTGCAGCTGTGCGACGTGGACGAGCTGGACCTGAGCAGGAACCTGATCAAGAAGCTCCCGGACTTCATCGACCGCTTCGCCAACCTGCACCTCCTGGATCTGCACAGCAACCAAGTGAGAGGATGAGCCCATGTGGTAAAAAGCTTTGCATCCCAAACCGGACGGCAAAGCGCGAAATAACACAAATCTGTGACATTCGGTCTTGTAGTTGTAGTTACTAATTTATATTTGCTTTTCAAATATACATTACTAATTTCTGCTGCATTTTTAAATCTCTTTTTCCGTCTATATCTTTCAACATCCTTCTGTTTTCTCTCTTATTTTTGCATCTTTTGCTTTCCAGTTTTAACCTTAAATCTTGATTTTACTTTAATTTTGTTTTGCTCTCGTTTGGCCTTTCTCTGCAGCTTCCTGTTGTTATTTTGCTTTCTGACAATTCTGCTTTGCTGTGTCTGTCAAAGCACTTTGTAAACTTTGCTTTTAAAAGGTGCTATATAAGTAAAGTTTACTATTAGTTAGTATTATTAGTTTAATATTAGTAGTAATGTGGATATAATGACCAGACTGAAAGAACAGCTACAACAAATGAATAACTTTCAAAAAACTGCATCCTTTTACTCTGATACATCCTTTAAAACTAAGAGATCACATGCCATGTCATAATACCCAGACGATATCTAGTCTTATATCGCAATATCAATATCATATTGACACATCGTCTAGCCGTAACAAGACTACTTGCACATTTATTCCATCCTTGTGACACAATGATAGAAAAATATATTTGTTTTCATCATCAGGTCAAAAACACCTGACCGAACATCATATTCGGCAAGACTCTGGACAGAATATCACAGTACAGGGGTTACAGTTCAACATGTTGCATCTTTTTAATCAAATTTTAGGAAAACTGATATGCGCTCATTTGTTCCTGTCTCAGTTTATGATGCAGTACAAGAGTCAAATGTCTTCAGATAGATTACAGCACGGCCATCTGGCAGATTTAAACACAACAAAATGAAGCACAAATCCTTGCATGTCAGCTACAAATTAAAAATCAACGCTCTGCTTTTGAGAATCAGTGTAGTATCACAAAACATAACATTGCAAGTGTACTGATATTTTGTTACAACCCTACTTCCAGCATGGCAGTAGAAATAGATCAGCTTTGACAAAACGGTGTCAGATGGGGCTGAATCTGTGTGGTGTGACCCCGGCTTCACTGCCTGTCTTCCCTCCTCAGTTGGAGCAGCTGCCCCAGACCATCGGCCGCCTGCAGAACCTGCTCACCTTGAACTTGTCCCACAACCGGCTGACCGCCGCCTCCCTGCCCAGCGAGCTCGGCCTGCTGGGAAAACTCCAAAACCTCAACCTGGGCCTCAACCAGCTGGAGACGCTTCCCGCCTCCATCGGCGCCCTCAGGGAGCTGCGCCACGTCGGCCTCTTCGACAACCGGCTCACCCGCTACCCGGCCTGCCTGCAGCGGCTGAAGAGCCTGGAGAGGGTCAACCTGGACGGGAACCCCATCCTGACCGAGCAGCCGGCCGACCTGGATCCCATCCGCAGGGTGGAGACGCTGCACCTGGTCAAGGAGAGCTCCCTCTGCGCCGACTGCGTGTCCAAGTTCCAGACGGAGAGGAGGAGGCTGGAGGAGATGGCCAAAGCGGAGCCGGTCAAGTCCAAGCTTCTGCTCGCCGGGTTGATCCCGCCCCGCTCGGACGACCAGGAGACGTGGAGGTGAAAAGCTGGAGGAGGAACCCCGGAAGACGGCGGGGCGTTTGATGCGAAGAAAGCCTTATTCTCAAGATGATTTCTGCGTCTCCTGCTCTGTTCTGAATTGTATTTTCTTATTTGAAAACACAATATTCACACAAAACATGCACCAGAGAGTGAATGGTTACACTATTCATTAGTACCAGCATTAGTTCTGTTGTTAGATTTTCACTGATCCTAATATTTAGTGTTAAATCACTGATTTCAGAGAAGCACTGCAGCCAGCGACTGTGACTCTTAACTTGAGCTGCAGCGCCATCTACTGTTTTAACATTTAATCTGCCTCATTATATCACCATATAATAAAAGCACTATGATTTCCAGCACAATTCAAATTTGTCTTTCATGCAGCTTGCGGGTATTTCAGTGTCTTGATGCTGACTACCAACACAGGGCGCTGAACCTGTTTCCTGTAGTTAATGTGGTCTTTTCAAGAAAGTTGTTAAAATAAATTATTATTATTTTAATCCAATCAGAGCATGTTGGTTTTGAAGACAGAAAACATAACATGGTGTTACTGACAGTGGCAGGAGGCAGATGACGTTGCCCTCGAATCAGCCAGAGAATCAGCAAAAACAAATAATAATACATAACAAAATAACATAAAACTATGAAGGTGTGTTGTGCATCAGTACTGGCACTGTAAACACAGTAAAAGACATGACTGACCTCATGAAACAATAGATGTTAAACAGATTAAAAACAGCAGAGGCAGTGTGAGACAGTTATTAGCGATGTAGTTACTCAGTATAATTATTGTGAATAATTATGAGATATAAATACAATATACACTCAGTGGCCACTTTATCAGCTCCTACTGTACAGTCTAATCCAGTCCAATCCAACTGTTGTGCCATAAAGATTACTTTTTCTTGTTGTCACGGTAACAGAGATGATCATTCAATTCTGTGTTTGGCATTGAGCTCATAGTTAGACATAGTTCAGACAAGCCTGGAGACTGTAGTAGTAGCAGTAGTAGTCACAGTAGTAGTAGTAGTAGTAGTAGTAATAGTAGAAGTAGCAGGAGTAATAGTAGTAGTAGCAATGGCAGTAATAGTAGCAGCAGCAGCTATAGTGGCAGTAATAGCAATAATAGTAGTAGTAGTAGTAGTAGTAGTAGTAGTAGTAGTAGTAATGGTACTAGTAGTAGTACCAGTAATAGAAGTAATGGAAGTAGCAGTAGTAGCAGCAGCAGCAGTAGTAGTTATTGTAGTAGCAGTAGTAGTACTAGCGTTATCAGAGTAGTAGTAGTAGTGGACTGCATTTTATTCAAAGGTGATCCTGATCTTCTGTCCCCACACATGCATATCAATAGGGAGGACATAAATTGTATATAAATTGGTTAAGGTGAGGTTAAGGTTAAGGTTAGGTGTCTATCACAGTTAAACACAGTGTGAGAAAGCTGTGACTGCAGTGACTGTGACACAATTTAAAAAAAAAAAAAAAAAAAAAAAAAAAAACTAAACTAAAAAACAATGAGTGCATGAAGGGAAACACTCATAAGAGGAGCTGTGTGTCATGAAGATCTGTTTGGCCTAGAGGGCAGCAAAGCCTCACCGCACACCAGAGAGAGGAGCTCAAACCCTTTCAAAACTCTCACGGGGTCAATTCAAAAACACATGATGCTGACCTCTGGGAGACATCAATCATTCAGTTAATAAGGATGTTTTGTTTTTAACCTTCATCACATTAACTCTCATCTTCCTCAGTACATCTGCACAAGAAGTCAATAAAAAATGAAAATGTGGGACAGACACTTCCAGTGAGATTCAGTTTTCGTGTTCCAGTGAGCCGAGGCGTGCCAAGCGGACTGGACTAAGATCTCAGCCGACAGACTCGTTAAGAGGCGAGCGTCCTCGTATCGACGCGGCTCGCTGCGAGAGCTGAGGCATGAACGCCTCGTACAACACGCTTCATTACAACTGAGAAAGGCTGGAGCTGAAGAGAGAGAGAGGAAACAACCGGAAACAAGTAGTCAGAGTACTTTAACCAGGAGTAGTAGTACCTGTAGTAGTGGTAGTAGTAGTCGTAATACCTGTAGTAGTAGTAGTAGTAGTGGCAGCAGCAGTAGTAGGACTAGTAGTAGCAGTGGTAGTATTATCAGTAGTAGTAGCAGTAGTGCTATTATCAGTTGTAGTAGTTGTAGTGGCAGTAGTATTAGTGGTAGGAGTATTATTATTGGGAGTAGTAGTAGTAGTAGTAGTAGTAATAGTTGTAGTAGCAGTGGTAGTGGCAGTAGTAGTATTTTCAGTAGTAATAGTATCAGTAGCAATATTATCAGGAGTAGTAATTGTAGTAGCAATAGTAGCAGCAGTAGTACTAGTAGTAGTAGTGGTATCAGTGGTAGTAGCAGTAGTAGTATTATCAGTAGCAGTAATAGTAGTAGTAGTAGTAGTATCAGTAGTAGTATCAGTAGTAGTTGTTGTATCATTAGTAGTAATAGTAATAGTTGTAGTAGGAGTAGTGGTAGTAGTAGTATTTTCAGTAGTAAAAGTATCTGTAGCAGTAATTGTGGCAATAGTAACAGTAATAATACTACTAGTAGTAGTGGTATCAGTGGTAGTAGCAGTAGTAGTAATAGTAGTATCAGTAGTAATAGTAGTAGCAGTAGTAGTAGCAGTAGTAGTAGTAGTAATAGTAGTTATAGTAGTAGTATCAGTAGTAGTAGCAGTAGTAGTAGTAGTAATAGTAGTTATAGTAGTAGTATCAGTAGTAGTAGTAGCAGTAGTAGTAGTAGTCGTAGCAGCAGTAGTAGCAACAGCAGCAGTAGTAGTAGTAGTATCAGAAGTAGTGGTATTACCAGTAGTTGTTGTAGCTGTAGTGATGGGGTAGTAGTAGCATCAGTAGTAGTAAAACAGTAGTAAAATGTATAAAATAGTCAAGGTAAACTAAAAGCTAAGCGAAATAGAATAAAATAAAAATAAATAAACTGAATACAGACAGAAAAGTAGGACAGTGTCTTTGGGCCACTGGAGGACAAAAAGGAGCTGGAGGAGAGGGGATAATATTCTGAGGAGAAAAAAAACAATGACACAGGAAACGTCTACTGTTTATCTTTATGTTTTGTATTTAACTTCATAATTAAAGGATTTAAAGATGGTGATGTGTCATGTGTGATGGCTGCTGGAGCTGAACAGGTTTACTCTATCACCTGTCTGTCTGTCTGTCTGTCTGTCTGTCTGTCTGTCTGTCTGTCTGTCTGTCTGCCAGCTGCAAAAACTCACAGTCATTGATTTTATTTTCCTTTTTTTCTTTCTTTCTTTCTTTCTTTCTTTTTTTTGGGGGGGGGGAGTGAACGTGTGGATTTTGTCTCGGTCGCTCCTGCAGGCGTGAGCCCGGCGTGTCACGGCTGAACGGTCCGGCGCCCTTTACGCAACGCTGCCGGACGCACGGACGCCGCATTGAAAATCAATGCACGCACATGCACACACATACAGATTCAGGTATTTCTGCTCACTCTCCCTTTCCAGCTCTTTCTCTTTTTTTCTCTCTCTCTCTGTCTGTCACTCTCTGTCCACCCCCAACAACCCCCCCAACACACACACACACACACACACACACACACACACACACGCCTCGCTCTCTCTCCTTCAATCAGCCAAACACACACCGACAGGCTGAGTGGAATAGAAACGCTGGCGAAGCGACGTGGCCCAAAATAGAATCCAATTAATTGTGATTGCATGGCCGCTGCTCCCCTATTGGCCGACACAAAGGTCACTGGGATCTCGTTAAACTGAAAGAAATGAGTAGAACACCAAAAAACTCAGCAGGGACTTTCTTTTAAAACCCTTTAATGCAACGCAAACCCCGTCATACGTCCTGAGTTTCACCTTCCATCTCCTCTGAACACAAACCAGGCACCTTCACGGGCTGTTTGCTTCAAGATGGAGCCCCTTAATCCTGTTTCAAATAAGCAAAAATCAAGACGATGCGCCTTAAAAAATATCAAATCCCTTAAAACTCTTCATGAAAAGAACAAATTCAGGTATTTGGACATTTGAGCAGAAAATATTGTGGAGCAACTCAAATTTTCTTCATCCATACACTTGTATTTTTTTCATTTTTTCAAATTAAATAGCACTGTAACACCGATAAATAAATAGCATGTTAATTTTGAGATGGACAGCAACAACCTGGAGGTGTTATCACTTAAATCAGTATCTGTTCCTGTTATATATATTTAAAAAAAAAAAAAAAAAAAAAGGCTGAGGAGCCAAAGTGTTGTGCTAAAGAAGTCAGCTTATTTCTATTTTTATTTTCATTTTTTTATTTTTTTCTCAGTTTCAAATTTGTTTCAAGCTTGATATTCATCTACAGTTAGACTACACGTTTGCTGGTTAATGCACCTTTTTGATTGTTTCTGTTTTCTTTTCAACAGTAAATCAGCCTACTCTCTTTATTTATGCTTTATTATAATCTCTTAATTTTCGTCAAAGTGTGACTTTCTTTATTTTAACAAAACAGAAAAAGTCAAAATGTTTTTCCAAAATCTGATGTTGAAATAGGGGTGTCGTCTTATAATCAGGGTTGCTGTGTATTCAGGTGATTTATTCATTTTTAAACCGGCCGAAACACGACTCCGCTGGCGGCGAAGTGCAGAAAAACCGACCCGGGCTGACCTGAGGCTGCGTGTCGAGGTGCGTCTCATCCCGCCCGACCGACCCGCCGCCGGCCCGA
Source organism: Myripristis murdjan (assembly GCF_902150065.1). Taxonomy (NCBI): domain Eukaryota; kingdom Metazoa; phylum Chordata; class Actinopteri; order Holocentriformes; family Holocentridae; genus Myripristis; species Myripristis murdjan. The sequence continues at coordinate 23,450,604 of NC_043998.1, forward strand.
CATGGCGCACGCATCAACCAATCAGAGCGCGCGACCTCACAAGGACCTGACGCAGAGGCTCTGTTTATTTATTATTTTATTTCCGACTCCAGAAAGTGTTTGGGTGGCTGAAGCTTCGACCCTCAGCCGAGAGACTCGCTAACGAAGAAAATGAAAACGTGCACAGAGAGACAGACAGACAGACAGACAGAAATGCAGCGAGACAGACAGACAGACAGACAGACGGGATGCCATCCATATTGCATACGCCACAGTCTGCCGTCCTGTCAGCTCCCCTCACGTCCATTAGAGGATGAAGTCATGGCCCAGTGCTAATTGTCACTGACAGAGTAGTGGGGGTAATGGAGAGAGAGAGAGAGAGAGAGAGAGAGAGAGAGAGAGAGAGACATAAAGGGCTCATGGGAAAAGTGCAGTCTGCCCTGTGTGTCTCTGCTCCCGTCGCACCACTCTCTTAACAAGCACCAATTTAATTCTCTCTCCACTAATTAAAGGAGAGGAGCCGGGCCTCAGTCACTGCACCGCTGCCCCATTAAAGGGATGGGCTGTAATTTAATGAACAAAAAAACATTTCAGTATCACTTTGACGACGTGAAATAAAAGCGAACACGTTCCCTCGCGGTGCAGGGGTTCAGCTAAAACACGATGTGACACCCAAACGCCGTCACACCGCCTCATCACGGCTACAACATCAAATATTTATCACAGCAGAACAAGAGGAGAGGTTTGTGAGGCCGGCGAGGCTGGGACGGGCGTTCGGATGGGATTTTTCAAACCCCAGACACATTTCTCATCGTGAAGTCGCCCGTGTGTTTTGGTGCGTTTATTAAATCGCGTGCACTTCTGTTCCGTTTCAAATGACTCCTCATGTCTGCACCAAACGCTGATGGAAAAATCCTTTAACGTGCTTTTCATCTTTCTATTTCTACTTACAGATGTTATTGGGGCTGTCATTGTGAACATAAAGTATGAAAATATTAATTTCACAATGATATGAACACAGAACAGGAAGACAATCTGACTTATCTCACTTATCTTAGTGAATTTAGCGAAGCTGGAATCCATTCTATTCTAAAATATTTGACGTTTTTGCTTGATAAAAGACTAAAAACATTAAACAGCTGTTGAATTTATGTTAACTGACTGGCAGTCAACTGATTAATCAACTAACCTTTTTTTTGCACAAAATGCACTTTTTGTTTTTTGTTGTTTTTTTTTTTTTTTTGCACTGTTAAAAATACACACAAACATGTACAGTGCAGGAATAGGCAAAAAAGTGGGCTTATTTGAAGCCTCAACCTAAAAACTAACTTTTAAAAGATTATAGAAAACAAGCAGTTAACATACAGAATATGATAGAAACAACATATTTATGTACAGATAAACAACAATATTAACAGTAATAATACCAAAATGATACAGAAAATAATTGTGTGATGTGTTTAAGTGAGTGTGATTAAAAAAATTATGGTGAAAATGTATTGAACAATACTATTTTAGGCAATGAGAACAAAAACAAATCATCCCCACAATCACACTGGGGTAAAAATATGGCAGAAAGAAGTGTCCCATTTTTTTTATTTTTTTGACTTTTGCATAGCATGAGTGCACGTTTAAAGGCTCATTCCACATTATTCTGCAAAATTACCTCTGCAGGATTATTCGAGCCGTCCCAAGAAACGCGTCACGCAAAGGAAAAGTAATTTTAAAACCAATTATTTATGAGGGTAAAGTTTCGTCAATGCAGCCCTTTTGTCACCGTCAGGCTCCCGTCCCAGCGGGGCGACCGACTGACGGGGCCCATCGCTCATCGCAGGCAGTCAGTCAGGCGCAATCAATAAGTAATGCTAAGTCAACAGTCACACCTTCAGCAGCCACCCGTGGGCCTGTTTTAGCACGGCGCGGCCCGGCCTCAGTGAAATATTAATAATCCCCGTTATCAATGTTTTAAAAGGTTTTCCCAAACACGGCGGATTCCCATTTCTGGACATTCAGCAAAGACAACTTGTCAGCGTTTTGAAAGAAGCTCATCCTCAGTGACATCTGTTGACCTGAGAGAGGACGGGGGAGGGAAAAACACAAGGAGTGAGAAAAAAAAAAAAAAAAAAAAACAGCCCCGGCTTGCATTTTCAGCACATAAAACTGCTGCATCCAGTGCGTTTTCACTTAAAGTGACAATCCACCCTGAAACACTGTTGAATACACAGCCGCCGGTAATCTCACTTGGATTTTTTTTTTTTTTTTTAATTTACATTTTTTTTTAGTTTCAACATCAGGGCTATTTGTCAGGTTTGAGTGCTGACACCACTTTGCAGAGACCACACCAGGAGGACAGAGGCGAATTTACGAGCAGCAGATAGACCAGAATGCAGTTCAGCTCAGCAGCTCGGCCATAAATTCTACCTTTTAACAAA
>NC_043998.1:23458014-23605514 GCF_902150065.1 Myripristis murdjan
TTTTTCCGAGCCGGGCCACTGGAACGAACACAAGCTGTAATTAGCAAACCTACGAGACGGGAATTTCCGACCTCCGGCTTCGAACTGAACGCAGCATCGTTCCTCGATAGCCGAGGAACGACGGACGGACGGGGGGAGAAACTGGCAGCAGGAAACTGATTATAAGGGAGGAAAAGAGCGGCAGATGTAAAAGAGGGGAGATGATTAGGAGGCAACGAGAGAAAAGGCAGTGAAATGCAGAGACGGAAACGAACGAGAGCAGAGATGGGGATGGTGAGAGAGAGAGAGGCAGGAGGAGAGAGCAGAAGATGGGAGGATGGGTGGAAAACGAGTGATTAAGGGAGGGAGGTGCAGATAAAGTGACGACCTCAACAGCTTCATTAAGAGCAGAAGGAGGAGACACCTGCTAGATTAACACCCCTCCTCTCTCTCTCTCTTTCACACACACCATCCCTAAACACCCTGACCTGGAGGAGCGAGTGTTGCCATCAGGCGTAAACAGGCACCCCCCTACACACACACACACACACACACACACACACACACACACACACACACGGGCTAGGCGGACGTTCTGCTATGAATAATGCAACGGGGAGGGGTGGAGGCCACTGAGCGCGTGTGACGAGAGAGAGAGAGAGAGAGAGAGAAAAAAAAGGGGGAGTTCCTCCTCCTCCTCCTCCTCCTCCACCACCATCACCTCCCCCCCTTCTCTTTCCATTCTCCTCCCTCCTCCCTCTCTCTTCACCCAACCCCCTAGCTGCCGGCAGCACTGCAGAAGGTCAGAGGCAGAAGAGGAAGGAGAGGAGAGAGAGAGGAGAGAGAGAGAGAGGAGAGAGAGAGAGAGAGAGAGAGAGAGAGGGGTGCGGTGCTGGACGTACATGAACATGCCGAGAGGAGAAAGTGAGGACGAGCGATGACAGCCATGCTGAGCCCAAAGATCAGACAGACCAGGAGAGGTACGACTCGCTTCGCTTGTTCTTTGCTCTTTTCCTCTGCTTGTTCATGTCTGAGTGATGCATCACTCCTCGCCTCGTCTCACTGGGACTGAGGGCAAATTCACTTCTGATGCACCGGCTCGACCCGTCCGTCTAGCGATCAGTAAACGGTGCAGCTCTGCACTTTTTTTGCAAACCGGTGACTTTTTAGTTTTTGCATGCGAAGAAAACACATTTAATTTCTGCAGCAGATCAGCTCGTTATTCCCACTTTCTCATCCGCGCTCACTCTGCACCGCTACGCTGCTGTCACATATTTTCTGAATGAAGCGGCGGATCGGCCCACGCTGGAAGCCTCCAGCGCGCATTAGCATTCTACTACACACACACACACACACACACACACACACACAACACACAGCCGGCCGGTGTGAATTCTATTAGGCAGCGAGCCGCAGCTCTGGTTTCATCGCTGCAGCGCTCCGACTTATCAGGCTGCCATCAGCTGCTGTGTGTGTGTGTGTGTGTGTGTGTGTTATCTGTGCATATGTATATATAAATGTGGGCATGTGTGTGTGTTACTTCATTCCTTGTGCTAATCTTCATGATACGGCGGTACAGCTGGTTGTGGTTCTGGTGAATTGAACAGAGCCTGGTGACGAGATAGAAATGTGTAATCCCTCATTGAAAAAAAAATTATCTGAATGTTACAAATTAGAATGGATTAAAGCCACATATTTGCAGATTACGAGGCGGGCAAAACCAAACAGCTGACTTAGTGATTTAAATTCTGTGCCTTTTCTTTTGTAAGCTGGAGGTTAATTCATCACAGCATCACCGTGTCAAATAGGTTCAAGCGACGTGGAGGTTTCAGCGAAAATGTTTGTGATTCACTGATTGACAGAAAGCCAAGGGCCACGCAGAGACGTAAAAAAAAAAAAAAAAAAAAGCATTCTCAGCGTTCTCTATCGCTTTCGCCCCCATGAATTCGAAGACGTGGGAATGCAAACGATCCCGGGGGCGTTCCTGTCCTGTTAAGACGCTGAAAATTGAAAAAGATTGCGATTCTGCACGAGAGGCGCGTTCTCCGCATGCCTTCAGGAAACTGGTGCCTCGCTGCTGACGGCGTCACGTTCGCTGCATGAAGCCCCGTAAGGACGCGGGAATGTGGCACATGCGGTCTTTAGTGCATGATCTGTTGCTGTGCGTTTCATTGAGAAAAAGCCCCGGTGAAGCTCTCACCGACCAACTCACTCAGACGTACAGGCGTCAAGAAAGACCTGCTAATGTCGTGTTGGAGAGGATGGATTCAGGAAAGGGAGACTTCAGTAACAGAAATGAGGTGTTACATGAATATTGTTGCAGCCAGAGACGCTCTGAAGTCAGAAATAATCTCAGCAGGACGAGTCAAAGCAGTTCTGTTCTCTGGTTGCTGGACTGTGGACGAACGTGAGTCCCTAACTCGCTGTCTTCCTAATAAAATTAACCAAAAAGAGAAAGAAAAAAAAACCAAAGCTGACAGATTATGAAGGCTCAGATAGTCAAAAGTGAAAGTCAAAAGCGCTCGTGTTGCCCTGAAGTAACGTCGATAACGGCGTAAACATTCACAGCTGAGATGCTTATGCAATTGAAGTCGCAGAACAAAACATCGAAAGTTATTCGGCTCATGTTTAGGGCTGGATATTGTTCAAACCTTGACTTCGATCCCGGATCCTGAACGATACAATTTTCAGTATCAATGTGATAAAATCTCGTCATAAAATCTCTTTTTTGACGTTCAGGGTGTAACGTGTAGGGTTTCTCCTTCACGCCTCTGTGACGTGTAAAAACAGCCAATCAGCAGCATCATTAGATCATGCTGCATGTTTACTGGATCACTGATAGGATTTACTCGCTGGGTACTGAAACTTGGTACCAAATGTCATTTGGCACAACGGCATCTCTCAGTGCTCGAGGGGACTGACGCAATTTACTTTATTTCATGTTTCTATTTTATGTTTCTATTGATGCTGTAACATGAGAATTTCCCAGTTTGGGATCCATAAAGTAAATCTATCTATCTATCAATTCGCTCGGTGTCATGAACGTATCTCAGTTCGGTAACCATTCCTGCTTTTATTAACCACAGACCTTTTTTTTTTTTTTTTTTTTTTGCATATAATTCAAACTCTAGCCTTGGAAATCAAGCCAGGGAACCCATGGCTGTGGGGATAAAAAAAAAAAAAAAAAAAACATACTGGTGACCTTAGTAACCTTTTAATTCAAGGTTGCTATATATATAGTAACCTTTTAATTCACTGTTTAAATGTCTCTTCTGGCATTTATTCCTTATATTCCTTATTAGCGCATATCAAATCAGATAATGTGTGATATGCATGTGTAAACAGAATAATTCAAAGAACGTGTCATTGACTTTTTTTCTTGTCTTTGTGTGTGTAATCAACTTGTGAATTTTTATAGTGATATCTGAAAGTAAAATGTTGAACCCCTTTCACCTGTGTGTTAAAAACAGTGTTTTTTGGTATTATATGGTCATTTATAGGTGATTTTCAAAACTTTCCACCAGTGGGATTTCTTGGGACTTTTTTCCCTCACTCAGGACAAACTGAGGATACAAAATCAGTTGAGTTTGCTTCTCTTGCAGTTTGTCCTAGGTTTTTTCATAAAATGACTGGACTAATTTGGCCTTTTACGTTTAAACTCAACCGGTGAGATCGTTTTTCCGCCGCAGGCTGAACATAAACTGCAGCAGAATGAAACAGGACAGAATCAGGCCGATGAGCAGCGGCTCCGTTAGAGACACCTGCCCTGCGAGCGCTCTCATGTGAGTCCGGCCCGGTTTCACTCTGCTGGCATCAGGAATCGTGCGGCGGCGTTAATTACCCGCATATCAGCGGCGTCGCTCCCTCGCTCGCTCGCTCCCTCCCTCGCTCGCCCGCCCGCTCTGTCAGTCTTTTTGATGTGCGTTACCATGGTTTTCTCATGGAAACGTCCTGCCATGAAGCAACACACTGACACTACTTCCCTGCAGCATGCGCAAAAATATACTGTAACACACACACATACATGCATGCACACACACACACACACACACACACACATGCACGCACCAGCAGACGAGAAGATAAAATATGCACATAAGCGCACGGTTAACACTCTGCAGCGATGAAGCTCACACACACACACGGCTTTGAAGAGAAGAATATTAATGGGACATAAAAAACTGGGCAGATAACACACACACACACATGCACAGTGCACACACACACACACACACTGACATGCTATTGCAGTGTAGTTGCACTCCGTTGCAGCTTTTACATCCAGGCTGCACGTTTATGGGCCACACCTCCAGCCTGGCAGTGAAGGCTACACCACACTCTCACACACACACACACACACACACACACACACACACACACACACACACACACACACACACACACACACACACACACACACACACACACGTAGAGGCCTCTGGAGCAGTGAAACGGTTAAAACATTAATCAGCAGCGATAGGCTAACGGGAAATAGCGGCCTGATGCACCTGTAACTCTCCTGTGCCGTTCGCCGTGCTCCATAAATCACCACGCAACAACCAGATTAATGAAATTGAATTCCTCAAACATGCTCCTATGTGTGTGTGTGTGTGTGCATATGTGTGTGTGTGTGTGATTTATCCATCAGAGTAACACTGCCTCGCTTTTGTGAATGCTCGCCGCAGCATCATAATGGATGTGCTGCTATATGATGCACACAGGAGCCATACATCCATTTCCTGCTCATGATAAATACACGGCTCCTAACTGCATTAAGCGATATCACAGGGCCCTGGAGTGTGGCTGGTGTGTGTGTGTGTGTTGGCGTGTGTGTGTGTGTGTGTGATGTGAATGTAGTATCATGTGTCCCCTCTGTCATACCACTTGTGTTTTCATTGCTGTACGCAGACGGCCATTTGTTCATCTTGCAACATTTGTTCCATGACGGGTTTTTTTTTTCTTCTTCTTCTTCTTCTTCACGTTTTAAAATGAGACTCGCTGCTTTATTCTTTTTATCGCCGACATCACAGGCAGTCAGCGCGTGCAGGACGGCCGACAGATAACGTATTCCCAGATAGATCAAGTGTCCCTTGATCATGCAGGATAGGAGGACAGGAAAAAAAAGGAGCACTCGCTGAGGAGTGGGGAGGCGTTTTGTCCTTTTCACAGCAGATATGAAGCCTAGTTTCACTGCCCGGTGATGATGATGATGATGATGATGATGATGATGATACAGTAAGAGAACAATTTACACCTCTAAAATCTGCAGGCCATTCCTATAAATTTAAGGAATGAAGGAAATGTCTTTGCATCTTGGATCTTGGCATCTTGGCAAAATTCTTCTGTCAAAAATCACTGAATCTTTTCATGTGACGTTTCATATCAAAACTAAAGAGACGAGTGAGGAGAAAGATTTAAAGATTTAACATCAGTGAGTCCAGCTAGGATCCCAAGTTTAACCCTCCTATTATGTTTGCGGTCAATTTGACCCCATTCAATGTTTAACGTCTCTAAATAAACGATTAACATCATTTTTTTTGCTTCATATTTAAGTGTTCCTAATGTAATGGGCACTACCGGGTAAACCTGAAATTCACATGATGATATGTTTTCAATGTCCTGTACACACTTTGTAACGCATCGCTTATAAATAACAAAAATCTGTACTTAGAAATAATATAAAGCCATTAAAACACCAAAAATTAATATTTCTTTCCAAGTTTAGGTCAGTCAGTGAGATTTTATGGTGATTTGAATATTTTTCCATAGTGGCGTAATAGGAATACTGGATGTATAAGTGGGAGTCGTCAGCAAAGAAACATTAAGCACCTGACACATAAACTTTGGGAACAATTTTAGTTCTAATAATTTAGTGGAGGTAACTGCTGGGGTCAAATTGAGCCCAAACATAAAAGATGTTGGTAAATTTGAACAGTCAGTTCTTCACCTCCTGCAAAGATCATTGCACACACTTGACACCGGAGTTTTATTTGATCAAAGTGGGATGAATATTTAGCGCCTCGGTGAACGAAGACGGGGCGTTCTCCTCGTGAGCCGTTTATTCCAGGAACACGTCGAAATAATACATCAGCCGGCCAAACCGTCGGTCTGTACGCCGTGTCGATCGCTGTCAGGCACGCTGGTTATTTCTGTCGCTGTCTTGTAGTTTGAAAGCGCATAACGACTTGTCACATCGGCCAATTAGACCGCAGCAGGATATGTCATCCTGTCCGGCAGATGATAAATCCTGCTGCATGACTGGAAACAGATTGGACATGAAAGCGACTTTTAAAAAGACGTTCTCACCTCCCGGGAAGAGAAAACGACAGCTTTACCTTCACGGATCGTCGACTGTGGGTGAAAACTGAGAGTTAGGATGTTGAACAATCATGACGTCTTTTCTTCTTTCTGTATGTGGACGAGCCTGTCTCCTAAAAATGACGTTCCCTCACAACTAAACTGCGTTCTCAACTGAGGCGCAATGGACTCTCTCGTTTCTGTATCGTGTCGCTGTCGCGTGGTTAAGGTTAGGCACCGAAACCACTCGGTTACAGTCAGGGAAACGTTAGGATTATGCACCAAAAATGACATGGTAAAGGTAATGCAACATACAGTACTCAGAAAAAGTTAGGGATATTCGGCTTTCGGGTGAAATTTCAGGATGAACCTAAAATGCATTCTAACCTTTACAGGTGAACTTAATGTGACCTTCTGTAACTTTTGAATGCACATGTCCAACTGTTCAATGTTTCAGTACTTTTTGCACAAGTTGCTGTTCTCTAACAAGGAGTTTAACGGCAAAATTCACATCAGGTGTTTGATGCTCCAGCTCATGGAGGTCGTATCATTAGGGAACGGCTGCTGGAGACTGGGGTACCTCAGATGGAGTGGCCTGCACTTTCTCCAGACCTGAATCCCATAGAAAACCTATGGGATCAGCTGAGTCGCCGTGTAGAGGCTCGGAGCTCTGTACCCCAGAACCTCAATGTCCTGAGGGCCGCCCTTCAAGAAGAGTGGGATGCCATGCCTCAGCAGACAATAAGTCGACTTGTGAACAGCATGAGACGTCGTTGTCAAGCTGTAATTGTTGCTCAAGGGCACATGACAAGTTATTGACACTGACATTTCTTGTTGTGGTATATCCACCACTGTTGTTGGCTTTTGTTTCAAGAAATTGTTTGAGATGAGGAAATCACCAGTGCATGCTTCTACTTAAATGCCCTACTTTCATGATATAATATCACTGTAGCGTGAACTTTTTACATTTTCCATAAATTTCACCCAAAAGCCAAATATCCCCAACTTTTTGTGAGTAGTGTATTGTAATACCGTATTTCCCCAATTAATCGCCCGGGCGTTTAATACGCAAAATCGACTTGGACCCCAGGCGTTTAAAAGAACCAGGCGGCTATTCACTGCAGGCCTTTATTTATTTTTGCACAGACCTGCACCAGGCCATTATTGTGATGACAGTTACTGTCCAACATATTTACAGTCGGTCGATTTAAGATTACGGTACACCCTTTTTTTCTAACGTTAGCTAGCGCTCTTATTTTGACAGAAAACGGAAGTGCCGCACAGTTATTGTGCGGCTAACTGTTGACTTCTGCAAAAATAAGGTGAGTAGCCTTATTTTGGGTTTACCTCATTATGATGCAAATAATCACCCCAGCGGATATTCGGGTGGGTGTTTAATACGCAAAATGGGTGCAGACCCCAGGCGTTTAAAAGAACCAGGCGGCTATTTGCGGCCGGGCGATTAATTGGTGAAATACGGTATTTAAGAACCAAATGGCGTGGAGATCGGGAGGCATAGTCGTTTTTTTGTTGTTTTTTTTTGGCGAGACGTTCTCCAACATGTGTGGCTGTGTAAAGCACTTCTGGCATCAGTGGATTTCAACATGAAAAATCTTGCTGAGTGCAGCGTGAACAGGAGAATCTGAGGTCATGAATTCATCAGCGTTAAATCGCAGCAGCGGGGCGGCTTTCAGTCAAACCCCAGCGAACGTACAGCCCAAACGCCCGCTCTCCCTTTTTCGACCGCTGAGAGGTTGAGCTCATGGTTTTACGAGTGTGTACGGCCGGCCTGCTTAAGCATGTAACTGAAACAAAATGTTCATGATATCACATCGTTTCATTATTTATTTATTTATTTATTTATTTTTTATTTAAAATGAGCTCATAGGCTGGACGAGCTGCCGGTTCATCTGGTGTTCCCGGACATTCGGCTCCATGTCACGTTTATTCATCCATGACTGAAACAACATGACGCACAGAGCGGCGCCGATTTACATAAACTAAATGTCATAACAGAGAAACACACAAACACACATACCTACACACACACACACACACACGATATATAGGCATCATGTTGCATCCTCTGAGCCATTAGATGACTCACGTTTGACTCAGCCCCTCCCTAACTACTATCTACTGTAAGTGAATGCGCCACAAACACACACTCTCTCTAAGTGAATTGCAGGCATTATGCAAAAACGGGGCTTTTACAGTAAAACGGCCTCCTTTCCTGCACTACAGCCGAGTGACCACAGTGCAGCTACGCCCAAAGACGAGCCAAGGAACGACTGAATCACCCCGGGCTGAAAGGTCCAAATTGGCACAGCGGGGTAGTAGCGCTTGGCACACACACACACACACACACACACACACACACACACAGAGTGTAACACACATGAGAATAGCGCGGTGTGACTCAGACGTGGATCACTGCTTTATGTTCCACTCGGCCGCTGGTGTGTTCAACAGAGCTGCTCTTTTATTCTGACACAGCACACACACACACACACACACACACACACACACACACACACACACACACACACATCCATCAACTGTAAATTAATCCTAAAATATAACATAATGTTGTAATGGACAACAGAAAGAACTGCTAAAACTCTGCATTTACAGTCGCATTTAGATGAAGGAATACAGCACATTATATCGTTAATGTACCTTTTTATGAACATATTGACAGACACTTTTAAGGCGAGTCTGTCAAACAGAGACATAAATAAATCAACATTTCACTGAGTTGATTTCTGGGGTCTGAAGGGCTTGTGTAGCCGTGTGTAAAGACGCTAAAAGTTGGGCTGTTTTGATTTGTTTTTGCACAAGTTGGATTCTTGTCCCTTGTGTCGCTTTAAACATTAAAATAGTCGATAAAACTCACAGAATTAGTCAGAGGAAGACCGCTGTGTGTCTCCAAGTGTCTCCATCTTCCAGTTTTTATTCAAAGGCAGCCCAGATGAAAATGAGTTGAGGACATTAATCTCACCTCCTGGTGAAGTAATTACCGATTTCCCAGCACTGATCAAAATCTCAATCAACAGCCTGCAGATATAAACCAAAACGACGGTAGAAAAAACTTTGTACTGCTCCTTTAACAGTATAATCAACATTATCCTGCTGATCCCTGAAGCGTCAGGGACCAATGATCCGACGAGAGGAGGGTTTCTTGTCAAAATAAAGAAGAAAAATCTGGTAAAAATCAGCTGACTGCCCTGGAGCGACGTCACTGATATGTAATATTAATACTACAGCTACTAAAAATAAACTATTTACATTACTTTCTTTTAAAATAGAATAATTACAAGGTAAACAACAAACACAACTCCAACAAAATGAATAGTAAAATATGGGTTAGGGAATGAAAAAAAATACAAAAATAAAAATAATACAAGACAAAACAAAAAGGCAGCAAAACCACCAAAGTAATAATAAAAATAAAACAATAAAAAGATTATGAAGAGTCTCTTTTAATTTATTAATAATGACGCTGTCCATCAATGGCTTGCAATGTCTACCTGCAAGATTCTTTATTTTTATTTTTATAAGCCTATTAAGCACTGGGGGGGAAATTTCATGCAGAGAATTTTAATGTAAACTTCCCATACTGCTCTGTAGGTGAATAAGTAGGATAATAAACAGGCGCTATTTGCTATGTGATAGGGGTTTTTATGTTTTTTGTTTTTTTTTTTTCTCTGAGTGAGGAAAGCTCATCAGTGCTGAAAATTGGCTCTGTCTGCCAAACAATGGAAGTCATTTGGATTAAAAAAAACGTATTTATTAGGTGAGATTTTGTTCTTAATCCAAGAAGCAATTTATTATGAACAAAAGCTGAAATGAGGCTGCAGTGGTGATAATTAACAGTGTGTGTGTGAGAGAGTGTGTGTGTGTGTGTCCTGCAGTCTAATAACAGAGCTATGATTCAGGAGGAGCAGCTGTACTCGACACGAGGAGGGAAAAGAGGAAGTGGAGCGAAGGAGGGAAGGAGGAACTAGAGGGAGATGGAGGGATTTAAACACCAGACTGGAGAAGAAAAAATTTTAAAAAAAAGTGGAATTAATACAAGATGAAGAAACGAGAGAAATACGTCAAAGTAAAGCGGACAGATGGAGGAGGAGAGAGAGGAGAGGGCAGAAACGAGAGAGGGGAAAGGTGAAGGTCTGACCAGATTGGTAAAGAGAGAGAGAGAGAGAGGGAGAGAGGGATGCTGGGAAATGGGAGGGAGGTTAATGTAACATACACATTTCATATGATTCATATGACATGCAGCTCTAATGAGATCGGGCTATTAGAGCAGGAGCCATGAGGAGGAGGAGGAGGAGGAGGAGAGGAAGATCAACAAGTCAGTCTAGCTTAGCTCTGTGCCAACAAAATATCATCCAATCCAACCCTCAAAGGATTAAAAACATCTAATCCAACAAACATGCTTAATGCTAAATCGAGAAATCTCATGTTTTAAATAGAACAACTTCACTTAAATACACCCAAAATACAAAACATATATATTTTTCTGCGTACCTCCAGTGCCATCTGTCCATCCACATGTGATTTGGTGAGGTTTCCACTGTTGGCGGATGGATACAGGCTGCGGGTGTTCTTCATCAGAAATAGTTCCCAACCAAACTCTTCACATTTTTGACATTTTTTGAGTTAATCCTCATCCGGCTCTGTTGTATCGGGGTGAAGGGAGACAGAACGGAAACCTCACCAAATCACACACAAACCATCTGGATGGATATTCTGCACTACAGGTGAAACTGAACTTTTACGTGTACTGTTTGTTTCACGGGGAACTCATGAGATGAATGTTCTACCTGCAAGCCAAACGCCTCCACAAGCAGTTTGAGCCATAAATGAGAAATGAGAAACGGAAAAAAAAAAAAAAATCATCTTCCAGACGCCGCCACAGTGGCATTTTGGAGAAACTAATTCCACGTGCAGTTAAATAAATCACATGTGAAACTAGAAGAATGCTCTCAGTGTGAGTTAGTGTTCAAATTCAATAGAAAACAGGTTTTTTAATGGTTTTAAAGCAGCGCAGCATAGATAGATAGATAGATAGATAGACAGATAGATAGATACTTTATTCATCCCGAGGGAAATTCACATCTTCCAGCAGTATCCACAAATTCAAAATACAAAATAAAAGACATCAGAAAAAACACTTTAAAAGGCCAGCAGTAAGTACTACTAATAAATAAATAAGTGGTTAAGTGGTTATTAAATAATGAATAAATAAATAAGTGGTTAATTAAATAATGAATAAATAAATAAGTGGTTAATTAAATACTGAATAAATAAATAAGTGGTTAATTAAATAATGACCAGAGCAGCTCCAGACCAAAATGGGGCCCGAAGCAAATTTTCAGTTAAACAGCACGGACACTCAACCTTCTTCTGCTTTTATTTTGTTTTTTTTTCCTCTTGCTTGCACCGGATTCAGCATGTATTCGCTGTTTGGGGAGGGGCGTAAATTTTTTTTAAAAATTATTACAGTTACAGGTCCAGGAGTATAGGTATGTACCCGAACCCAGATACAATATTCGGAAGTACACAAATAATGCTTTGATCCCAAATCGTTTTTCTGTCCAAAGTTTCTCCTCATTATTCGGGAGCTGTTTTCTAAAGAAAAAAAAAACAAAACATGTTTGGATGCGTGTTTTGAGCCAATTACAAGAGATTAAAACAAAACGTAACAAAAAACATGTTGGTGCGTGATGCACTGTGGCCCAAAAAGCATTTTTCTCATAGACAATAACGGGAAAAGAAGCAGCTGTAAAACGGTGGATACATTTTTGAGTGTCACAGCCGCCGCGAAACGACTGGTTTCACTAGCAGAATTTAATCCATTCAGTCTGATTCTGTTTGGAAAGTCTAGAAGAGCCGCACAATTAAATTATTTTATTCCCGTTCTAGTTAGCCGAGAGCTTAACTGGAAGTTAGCCGGCTAGCTCGGTGGAAGTCTCTAGCGCGCCCACTTCCAGTTTCTTCCTGAATCTGAATAACAAATCCGAAGTTTTTTTTAAAAGCCAGAATCCGAACCCGAATACAGATGTGCAATGGCTGTACACCCCTACAGTAGTATCCAAGATCAGCTGCAGACAGATGCATATGACTGAACACGTGATCCCCTCCAGGTCGCCACCTGGTGGAGATAAACGGCATTTCCACCTGGGAAAATTCACACCTTCACAAAAAAAAAAAAAAAAATTGGGTTTTGACAGTTTTCGTTGATGTGGTAGCTCCGTTTAACACGCAGCATTTCGGAGTTTATTCTCTGGATTTTAGAGGGGCTGCCGGTCTGTCGGGCTAATTTTCTCCACCAATCCTCCAGACAGGGATTGTGACGCCAGTTCAAAATGGCTGCTTGGTGAGCAAGGTCAGTGGGAAAAGGGTCGCCCGCACCTCATTCTGGAAACGACCGACGCCTCCGCCTGAACAGCGAGCGGCTTTTCAGAGCGACAGGGAAACACAACGGACAGCAGACTGCGGGTCCTGTTCTTCCCTCCGTCTGCATCCAGGAGAGAGAGATGAGGGAAGAAGAAAGAATAAACATTGATTTTCATCCCCCCTCCACGTTCATCCCTTCCCTCTTCCCTCTGAGCATTGATTCAGTGTGTGTGTGTGTGTGTGTGTGTGTGTGTGTGTGCGGTGCTCACCAGCGGAGAGAGAGAGGATGTCTGCACAATTGGTTTCTATAAATTATACATGATCATCAAATAGCTTTGTCTTGTTTGCTTGTGCAGGCTGCAGCTCCCTCACAGATATGGCCTTTTCCATCTGCAGACGGAAAATCTGGTTTGTTGCGTGTGTGCGTGTGCATGTGTGTGTGTGTGTGTGTGTGTGTGTGTCTGAAGTCTTGAGCACGCTCCCAACAATGAGCAGCGAAATTTCTGTGTTTATTGATGATGGCATTTATAAATTATCTTAAAACTTGTGGCATAATCATCAGGCCATAAAATAAGTAGATATCAGTGTCAGACGGATCCCCTCCCCCCCCACTGAAATTACATTCCTGTCATCTCCCCTCTTGGATTTGCTCTAATTTGCTTTCTTTAAAAAAAAAAAAAAAATCTCTCTTCCTCTCTTCCCTCGTTTCTTTTCAAAGCTCCTTCTTCAAACGCCACTTTGTGTTGACATCCTAGTTTTTTTTTTTCCATCTGTTGTCAAGGTGACGTGTGACCCTGACCTGTGCGCTCCTGGCTATTATTATGTTGTTTTTTTTTGTAATAACTGCAGGGACCCAGGGAATCGGGGCTTATTTAATCCCTGCAAGCCGCACAGGATGAGCGTCAGTCTCTTAAATCACGTTGCGTTTAATTATGTGAAATGTGCTGCATAGATTAAGTTGGATTGGTTTATTAAATTGATAATCGTCAAAAGGTAAAATGCAACAGAATAAGGATGTGTTTGTCTTTCCAATTGCCTTTTATTTATTTATTTTTTAACATGAGGAACATCCTGAGGCAATATCTAACAGTGCAACATGCAGCATTTTTAATAATCACTGCATCCTTGTCAAATTAATAGTTTAAGCAAATGAGTCCAAGACAACTGGCAGCCTTCATCTCACCCCAGAGATATAGTTCATCAGAATTTATTTTAGTATTTTTAAGATTTTTTTTTTTTTTAGTATTTTTTTAGATTTAGTATCAGTCAAAAAGTGAGTGAGCCGTTGGATTTTCTCTGAGGCTGATCTGCTGCCTGGAGGACAGACTGATGATACGTCATCCAGTTAAAACCATCCAACGTTTCTGGACTGCAGAATCTGCATTAGCCAATCAGATGATGGAGGCTGGAAGCGCTCTTTTCAAATTAAGTGAGAATAAAAGTGATTTCTACTTTCTACTTCTTTCTTCTGCTGGTTGATAAAAATCCAACAGGAAAAAGTTTAAGCTTCTACTGCCTATATCTAATATGTCTTATTTCTATTTTCATATTCCAGTCTTCTTTATTTTCGCCCATCAGCTTTCCACCATTCGCCATTCATTTCAATTAGACCTCGCTCCCTGCAAATCTGCTATCTCTGGTGATTTTTATGCACTGGCTGTAAGCACAAAAGTCAGGAAATATTTTAACTTTTCAAATCGAAGTCAGACTTTATTTGTGTAGCACTTTTCATACAAAAAACAATGTAACACGACAAAGTGCTTCACACAATAAAACAGATCATGAGGAGAAAAAGGAGATAAGGAGAAAAACTTAAAATAGGTTATAAAAAAATGGAAATAAAAAGGGTGTAGAATGAAAATAAAACCACTTTCAACAGCAGATAAAAAAGTGGATAGCAGGAGAGGAGAGGTGTACAGGGTTCCTATAAATTTTCCATTTCAAAATTTCACACTTTTCCAGACCTCTCTGTAGATTTTTCCAGGCTACAGCAGCCCTGTAAATTATTCAGCCCTAAAAAAAAAAAAAAAAAAAAAAATGTATTCTTGGTGCAGATGATGCTTTTAAAAGCTCTGTGTGATTTTTTTCTTTTGCACGCTGATTTCTCCTTATATGTCAGATCATTTAGCGCATCATTCACATCACAGCGCTTTTGCTTTTGATTTCAGATCCTTCGCTAACCGTTTTCAAAGAATACTGGATGAATTCGCCAGTTTGTCTGAAAATTGCCAGCCACGGGAAATGTTCTCGCCCACACTCTGAGTGTAAAACATGGCGTCCTCAAAACGGAAAACGCATCATAACTCGTTTGTTGTGATTTTATAAACGACACATTTCAGAAAAGTGCACACAGAGGCAAAACTCTGGAAACTGAAATGTTTCTCCAGACTTTTTCCTCACATTTCCACACATTTCCAGACCTAAGGAACACTGTGTGTAAGAGAATAAAATCAGGAATAAAAGGTAGGATATAAAAAAGAACACCAAGGGATAAAGGAGATTAAAATAAATATTTGTTTTTGTCACATCAGTCAGACGTGTGTGATCCTAAAAGCCATTCTGTCGATCATTTCTGCATCTTCTGACATGGAAACGATGAGTGAAACCATAACCTCCGTTTGCTCTGGAGGAAGAGCGCCCTCTTTCTTTTTTTGTGCCGTAAAGCAGCGCAGCCTTTTTTTCCTGCATAATCCCACCTGCTGACAAACGGCGGAGGACGCAGATTAAAGCCTGCCAGCCGCTGAAAACCTCCACAGAGAGGCTTCTCATTTGTTTAGGGGAACGATCCCGGCCTCTCAAAATTAACGCGGTGATGATTTATTGGTGTTGAAGCGATACATGTTGCGCCCTCAAAGCCATTTACGTCCGAGGCCGCTCCTGTGCGAGCCTGATCTGAACGCTAATTATATAAAACAGAGGGGGGGGGGGGGGGGGGGGGGGGGGCACAGCAGTCACACCGTGCAGACGCATTCAGACACGGCCATAAAGCCGGCGTCCCCTCCCTTTCAGCCTGTCCTTGACTCGGCTCAGGTTCCTCTGGTTCGCTGAGAGTCATTCAGTCATCCAGTCATCCAGTCATCCAGCCAGTCAGCCAGTCCCATGTGGTCCTATTATCTCAGTTCAAAGCCTCTGCTCTCCTCCTGGTCTGCGGCTACAGACAATAAGTCTCTACCAAGGCTCTCAGATATGGAGGGGGACTCCAATCACCTGAGGCCCTGGTGTGTGTGTGTGTGTGTGTGTGTGTGTGTGGATTAAACGGGCAGAGCGTGTGTGTACATACATATACATAATAAGTGGCAATGCGAGTGTGTCTGTATTAGAGAGAGAGAGAGACGGGCGGAGGAGAGAAAACACGATGTCAAAGACACGCGAATAAAGAAAGATGCTGAAAGGGAGCGGAGGCTGTTTGAATCGTCTCTGTGCTCGACGGGGTACTGATACGATTTCTCTTTTTCCTTTTTTTTTTTTCTTTTTAATCAATCTAAAACCCAAAACAATGAAAATGACGATGAAAGTGTAGATGTTGGTTCTGTAAAAGCACCACTGTTTCAGGCTTAAGATGAACAGTGACTGCTGGGAGGCCGTCTTCACACAGCGGCTCTTCCTCAGATTTCAATCCCTAATTATTTATACAGTTAAATAATGTTGATTATTATTTTTAAATGAACTAATTACCGAGGTCCAGCTCACGGTGTCCTCATAGCTACGGCCATGAATATCAGCCTGGTTCAGTAAGGCTTGGAGGTTACGGCAGGTGTGTAACATGAATTTTAATTTCTGGTAAATGTACACACACACTCACTTATGAAGCATTTCAAAACGTGGGTCGCTTTGCTCTCCTTACGCATCGACCGGGACAAAAACACAGAGAATACGCAAAAAAAAAAATCCCAGCGGACCTCAGCGGCCTGGCGTCGCCCTGCGTGCAGTTCCAGGTTTGTGGAGGAGCAGGAAGCCCAGGCGGCGCCCTCTGCAGGAGCCGCACACACACACACCGCTGCATATAACAGCTGTGTCGCTCAGTAAGGTGCATTCACAGCTTTATTGTTGCCTGGAAAAAAAAAATTGATCCAGCATCCAGAAGTGTGTACAGATCACCGATAGACTCTTTTCATCATTACACTTTTTTTTTTTTTACATATTATACATTTTGTTTACTTTTGAATTGAAAATGTGCGCAAAGGTGCCTTTTATTTATCAAGAATATAATTCAAAATGTAATAAATAAGTAAAAAATGAAAAAATAAATGTAGTAAATAAGTAGGCCTCTCCATGTGGTTGTTTTTTATACACTGTTTATTCAGGTAATTTATTGAAAATGTGCTACATCCTGATACATATCGTTATCGGGGTGTGTAATGACCTATATGTTATGAGATTTAGGTCATATCGCACAGCCCTAATGACGAATGTGCTGACATAAAAGTGTGTGACGTCATGACTCAGCGACTCAGAGACAGACTGAGTGACTGGGCTGTGGTCCAGCTGAACCCCACGAAGAAAAAAAAAATTGTGACAGTTGAGAAAAAACACCACGTGTGCAGACGGCCTAAAGCTGCTCTGCCGCAAAGACGACAGTTTGGGAACAAAAACATTTTGTTCACCTTGAAATCATCAAAAAAAAAAAAAAAAAAAAAAAAACAGCCCCACTCAGCAGGTTACTGGGTTTCATGTTTCACTCTCTCTCTCCCCTCGTTCCATGTGTGTGTGTGTGTGTGTGTAGCCCGGTCCAAGAGCATGGTGATGGGCGAGGTGTCGCGGGGCTCGTGCCGGCCGGCCTCCCCGAGCCTCCAGGAGGGGGCGCTGAAGGCCGGCTGGCTGAAGAAGCAGCGCAGCATCATGAAGAACTGGCAGCTGCGTTGGTTTGTGCTGCGCTCGGATCAGCTGTTCTTCTACAAGGACGAGGAGGAGACCAAACCACAGGTACCGCACCGCGCTGATCCCAGACAAGCCCATTGTCTTGTTGTCACGGTAACAGAGGTGTTCATTCACTTCTGTGTTTGGCACTGAGCTCATAGTTAGTGCTGCTGTTGGACTGGACTGCACTTTACTGACAGCTGTTTCCACTATTCTGTCCCCCTCATTGTATTTAAATAGGGAGGACAAAAAATCAGAAACACCTCTCAGGATAATGCAGTCCAGTAGCAGACCTCTGCAAACTACAACCTCAGTAATAAACGCAGAATTAAAGTGACACATTCTGCACAATGTCAACACAAACTGAACATGATAAACTTTGTTAAAAGGCAGAAGTTATTAAATGAATTAATATTTCCATAGGCAGTTGTTTTAGTCGCCTACAAAGTAAAAATGCCGACGATTTCACTAAAAAGGCTTCACTAAAATGTTAAAAATGGTCCTTTTCTTAATTCATGTCATTATAAATTAATACTTTGGGGTTTTTTTGGCTGCTGGTCAGACTAAGAAGGAAATTTGAAGACATCACTAACCTCCCATTTTGACATTAAACCATTAATCAAGGTAATAATGATGATAATAATCGACATATAATCAT
The DNA here is from genome assembly GCF_902150065.1 of Myripristis murdjan. Taxonomy (NCBI): domain Eukaryota; kingdom Metazoa; phylum Chordata; class Actinopteri; order Holocentriformes; family Holocentridae; genus Myripristis; species Myripristis murdjan. The sequence goes on from NC_043998.1 coordinate 23,476,208, forward strand.
CAAGCCTGAGGCATCAGCTCTGCTTAATTAGAGTGAGCCTGAAACCTTCAATACAGCGAAATAATCCATCAATCCTGCGTTCTCACCTTTTTTTTTTTTTTTTTTTTTTTAACCGAGGCAGCCATCGTTAGCAGGCACGGCGGTTTAATCTCAAGCCTGGTTTGGCGCAGTGTTATTCTGAAAGGACAAATTCAGTGTTCAGATTTTAATTGCATGCGCTGCGGTTCGGGGGAAACCAGATGCAGTAAGCAGATGTAAACAGAAGCAGCTTTTTTTATTCTCTGTCATTATTAGGCTCATTTAGTCTCATCTTCAGTGTCCAAGTCTTCCAACAAGATTGAACAAAAATAATCTGCCGAGTGAGATGAGATAATCCCGGCTGTGTCCGATGCAGTTTCACTTGTTTCAGGGACAAGTAGCTATAAATCAGTCGAAACAGATTACGCAGATTATAAGGCCGATCATTCCGCTAGGATCAAGGAGATTCTAGAAAGAAATTGATTAGTGCAGATTAGTGGGATTATTTCATCCATAGAAATTATCTCCTCCTGAAATGACTCTCGCTCTTATTTTTTTAAATTCCGAGACGTGTATTTCAAATCCACATGACACACTGTGTGAATCAGACGACTTCGGAGATGCTGTAAAGTTTATTTTTGTCACTTTAGTGGAGACAGGCTAACAACTCCCATAGACTTCAAGTGTTTATGCTAAGCTAAGCTAAACACCCCGTAGTGCAGACCGAGCCGCTCTACGTTTCCTTTTACCCTTTCTGTCAGCCACCTGAGCGCTTTACTTTCCAATCAACAAGAGGAAATGACATCTGAAAATATCCTCCGGTCGTCACGGCGATACAGCGCTCGCAGGACGGATTAAACGTGAAGTGCATCGTGGGAAACAGGCAGCGTGACGTCGTGTGACGCCGACGTCCACGGCAGTAAATACAGCCTCCGCTCGGCTCGGCTGCTGATGTAGGGCTCCCCATTGACGAGTTTATAAGGATTCAATACAGTGGGTGGCCTGGCCTGACCTCACACACACACACACACACACACACACACACACACGCACACACACACTGTGGCCGCACCTCCTCCATAAAACAACCATCATTTTGGGATGGCCGCTCGCTGTAGCTCACAGGCTTACACAGGCGTGACAAGAGGCGATGATGTAATCCAACATCAAAAGACAGCAGGGGCAGCTCCATTACACACACACACACACACACACACACACACACACGCACACACACACGGCCTCCGGAGTGTAATAATCATCTCCTTACATTCCTGGCTGAAATCTTGACACTCGTATTGATTTCCTCCGTCTCCACTCGGCGTGGCTGCTGTCCATTTAATGTAGGCAGCAGCCTTCTGCCATCAATGTCTTCTAGGCTTCTGTCAGCACACACACACACACACACACACACACACACACAATGACGTCTTCTCCTCCCAGCACAGTCTCCATTCACCCGGGAACAAATGACTGAGGGATTTGACAGACTGTCCTTAATCAGAGCTTGCCAATATCCATCCAGCCTCTATTGATTTTCAACCCCCCATGGAGACTATTCACACACACACACACACACACACACATATATATATGCACAGGCACACACACACACATCCCACATACACACCTCTTTCTCCTGCTAATGCCAGTTTGTGTGAGAAAGTGTCAGTCTGGCCTTTTTTTTTCCTCCTCTTCGCTCTCATCTTCTAATCGATAGGAAATTCAGTACGCGTGTGTGTGTGTGTGTGTGTGCTGAATGGAGCTGGGATGCGTAGGCAAATCACTGACATAAAAACCCCTCCCACACACACACACACCCTTCCTCATGCCAAGATGAAAGGATGTGAAAGGAAAGACTAAAAAAAAAAAAGACGATTCCTTTCATCATGTTTCTAAATCGAGGATGATTGAACTTATATTGAAAAATCAATTAAATTTGGTCCAATAGAAAAGCAGCAGGGGGCAGAGGGGGCGTAACGCTCTGAATATGAAACAAACTTCGAGCGCCGGTTCATCAAATGGTCGTACATATGGAAATAAAACCCCCCCCAAAAAAATGACGTTTTGAAGCATTAACTGGTGAGATTCTGTTTTCTGTTTCTGCACTGCACCTGCCAGAGATCACCTGTCAATCAAACCATGTGGGGGCGGGACTTGGACTTTCCTGTTGATCCTTTCCTGTTGAGTCTCTTTCTCTCTTCTTTATTTCATAAACAAACAGAAATGTCAAATTAGCATTAGATTAAATTAGCAGCAGCTGAGGGGCTGAACGTGTAAGTGAGGATGATTTTATCAGTTTATTTAACAAATTAGATTTTATTCTCCACTGTCATTGTCAAACACAGCAAAAATGACAATCTTTAAAATATATATATATCTTATAAAACAACCAAAAAATAAATCAACAAGAGGGAATCGGGTTGACGTCTCACTTGAAGCTTCATTTAGTTTAATATGAACACTAATTTTCCACTGTTATTCCGAATATGACAATATTCCTGATTTGATTTGGGTCATGTAAACGCATCCCCTGGTCATCTCTTCAGTGCATTAGGAATATACATCTGAACTGGGTTTTTTTTACTGCAGTTTGAGACACACACACACACACACACACACACACAAGTTGGTTTCCATCACTTCAGAGGACATTACATTGACTTACATTCATTTCCTGGAGATTTATCCTAACCTTAACCCTAACCACTACCTGCCTAACCCTAACCCTAACCCTAACCTTAACCTAACCCTAAAGTTATCTTAGCTTTAAATCACACACACACACACACACACACACACACAGATGGCCTCTTGCCTGTTTACGGTCAGCTGTGTGTTGTAAACAAACAAACAAGCCAATAGAGTGCAAGGCTGGGGTCGAGATGCATTCACAAAATAAAAGCCACACATTTCTCGCTGGAAGGAGAAACAACTTTACAGCAACTTATGAACTTTTTTTTTTTTTTTTTTAATTGCACAAACATCCAGACGCCGATGTTTTCAATAAGGTGTCTGAATAAAAACACTAAAGGGAGGCTGAGTGCACACACGTAAACTAGAATATTCATTTTTCATGAGCCATGTAAACAGCTGAGAGGAAATAGTTTCTTTTTAAGAGAAAAAACAGGAATATTTTGTGCTCATAAATGTAGTCGCTGTTTCCGTCTGACAAACACATTACATCAATTTTCCTCATGAAAACTTTGATTTATGTGTGATTAACATCCTCCTTTATGCAACTCTAATTTTTAAGCCACTGAGAGTAAACACATTTAAAAACATCACCACAGTGAACAACACACATCTGTAAAGTCTGATCGATACATCAGCAGGCAGATATCAATACTCATATCAGTTCATCATGGAAATATCACCATCTGCAAGTGCACAGGATTTGTTGGCTGACATGCAAAAAAATACACAAATTAAATCGCTTGTGCTTATTTAAAACCGGTGTTTTCCAATAAATAATTTAAATCATCAAGCCTCATGGACAAATAATTATTACAACTATTTTAATGCACAATAAAATCCTAGCCCATAGATCATAAGTGGACATGTTTACCTCCAGTTATAGATTATCTGTTATCTGTACATGTCAAATGATGCACTAAATCAATTATGATCAATCAATAGACTGTTACGGCTTGCAGTGAGAACAACGTGAGAGCTGCTCATTCAGGAGCGAGTCCGAGCCGACTCCTGGCCTCCGGAGCCTGACGGGCGTTTACGGCTGCACAGCAGGTCGAATAAAAACCTGCTGACATCACTTCACGTCCGTCTGTGGGCGCGGGCGTCAGGCTTGGGAGATTTATAAAAGCGGAATAATGTCAGCAGGACGTAAGCAGGATTTTTATAGATGTGGTAAAAAGGGCCGTGCAACGCGTGTTTTCAGTTTGGAGCAGCTTGGCTGTACGTACCTGGCCCCGGGGGGGTCAGGGCGGGAAACGAAATAGCGTTTGTTAACGAGGAAGAGGTCGAATCGCTGCCGTGTCGTATCAGCTGACGACAGCAAACAGCAAAACCGACATCATTTTATTAATAATCTCACGGATTATGTGGAATTACACATTCACTGATCCACACTTTTGAATTGATATGTTATCAGAGCTAATCTGGGTCGAAACTTCATTTCATATTCATCAATCTGTGTATTTTGTGATACGTTACAGGATACAGTGAGCTTTATGCTTTGTTCATCAAAGAAACTCATCATGCTCAATCTTGGAAATCCACAAAACCTTCTACACTGCAAAAAGGAAATTATTTGCTATTATTTGGACATGGAAAAGTCAAAAACCACTGAAAACAATAAATTAAATCAATTTGAAATCACATAAAGGAAATATTACAAGCACCGAGTCCATACAAACGTGGCTTTACCTGCTTTTTGCTTTATTTTGCTTTTTTTTTTTTAAACAGGTTGTTTTTGTTGTTGAGGGACAAAAGATGAGGGAACGGGCTGGTATTTTTGTTAGAACAAACACGTAGGCTATGTTATACATATTTAACATATTGCATTTGAGTTGAGGAGATATGAAGATGCTGAGGCTGAGCTGGTGTGTTTGTGCTGCTGTGGTACGTTTTCAGGATGTACAAATTAAGAAATCTGACTAAAATAAAAGAGAAAATGTCGCAGATTGCTGCCTCAAAGTCACTGCATCACCCAGATAAGGACTGCTAAAGGACACACTGTATTACCTATGGCCTGTGTGGGCCCTGAACGCCTCAGCAGCCTGTGTGATTTGTGCTCCGGGGGTCACATGTTGCCTCTCCTCGCTCATTCAGCCCCGGCCGGCCACCAGAGTGTTATTCCCAGCACACAGCACCCCTGGGAGCTCTTCTCCCTGCCCCTGCACTCCATCTATCTATCTGTGCACGGTCCCCTCCACCCCCACCACCACCACCCCCCCACCCCGTTCCATTTGTTGCCATGGCGACCGGCGCTGGCGACAGCTCGGCCCTCCGGCTGGGCGGTTTTGGCAGCGCGCTCGGCTGTTTGATGGAGGATGCCAGAGCGCGGATTAGCGGTGCCGACCCCGAAGACGCTGGCAGCTCCCGGCGGCTCCGCTGGCCCTCGGCTCTCCTCGCTAAATGGCTATTGATCTGGATAATGTATTTAATGTATTCTGATAATCTGTGTGGGCCGCTGCTCGAGCGGAGGAGCGGCCTGCTCAAAGTGCCGGAGAAGGTGAGGGTGGAGGAGAGGGAAAGGAGGGAACGGGGGGAGAAGAAAGCTGAAAGCATTTTTTTTTTTATACAAACACATGCAAGACAACATGATTACCACCCCGCCACCACTGCATTAAAAAACAATAAAAACAGGAACTGAGGACACACCATCATAAATCTCATTAATTTGCTGTGAAGAAACACCAGAGGCAGGATTAAGACCAACAAGAGACAGATAAAAGTCAAAGAGGCGAAATAAAAGTAGTAATAAGACGAGTAAGATATGAAAAAGGAGAAAATAAAACAAATAAATGAGTAAATAACTGAATAAAAAACTCCAAACAATAAGAGTGATAAAGATAAATGAAATACTAACACACAGGATATGTGCAGCAGTGAGGAAAACCAGGGTATGAAAACAAAAACAAAGAGAGAGAAAACGACAGGAGGGGTGACACGGAGGAAACGATCAGATTATTGTCTCTAATCTGGCGTCGCTGTTGTGTTTCAGGGCTGTATTCCTCTGCAGGGCTGCCAGGTCAACGAGCTCACAGCCAATCCAGACGAACCGGGACGACACCTGTTTGAGATCGTACCAGGTGAGATCCAAGCTCCGCCTCCACCTCCTCTTCTTCTTCCTCTTTGAATCAGTTCATTCTAATCTAGTAAAGGAAATTTTAACCAAGCACCCTTTTTACACCAGCGCTTTTACTTTGACGAGGAGAAGTCAGTGAGTTTGCTTTTAGAAAGAAAAGAGTTCAAACTAGATTCTTTGAAGTGGAAATTAAAAGTATACTTGCAGGTATAAGTGTATAAAAAGCTACTCGATTACAATACCAGGAGATAGCTGCTTCCACTCCTCCTGCAGGTGTTCAATTCCAAATATTTGTTCAGATCCATTTTCATCATTTCATCATTTTTTTGAAAGTGACTCAATCTGACATTCATTTGAAGAGACCTGCAATCCTAAAATAACCAAAACAAGCAACATCACATCTCGACAATTCGTGGAAGACACTAAAATTACCATCCACGCCCTCAATCTGAAGTGTTTGTTCGCTTATAATCTGCCCACAATCTATGAGTAATTTCCTCAAATCCTCACTAAATCGGCTCTTAAGTCGACCTCTGATACATTTTTCTGGTCAAATGGATGCAGACTTGTGACTAATGTGATGGACAGAGATGTAAAAAAAAAAAAAAAAAAAAACGATCCTCAAATATGAATGTGGTCCAAATCAGAAATGACTTCCTCTGTGCACACTGCGTTGGAAACATCAGGTTTGTATTATATTAGAAATGGAAAAGTATAAAAGCACTCTTTGTTGTCTGGGTGCTGTATGAGTGTCTAAACAGCAGGGGGCGCTGTTGGCCAGGGATCAGCTCCTTAAGGTCCCTGAGTGTCACAGCCTCAGGGGGGATGACCAAGTAAAGAGAAAATAAATAGGAAAAAAAAAATCACCCAAAGCGGCCCGGCCCCAGCAGATCTCATGACTGTTAAGAGGCGTCATGCTTGACCCGTCTCACCCACAGCCAACACACACACACACACACACACACACACACACACACACACACACCAAACCCGAGGCTGTAAAGCCCAGTTACATTAACCTGACACAGAACTGCAAGGTTTCAATCAATCAATACAGCAGAGTGGTCACCTCCGAGTGTATCCTGAGGTCTTTGTGTGGAGGGGTTTTGGCGTGTGTGTGTGTGTGTGTGTGTGTGTGTGTGTGTGTGTGCACAGGGTTTCATTCATCACATCCACTATCACAAGCCTGTGTTTAGCACAATCTCACTTTTTATTATATTCTTGTTGATCAAATCAGGCTTATATATATTCTCTTAGAAATCAAATTCAAGGGATTTTATATAAATTTTGGTCTGTTCGGTGAAATTTAAGGACGCAAAATTGGCTTGTTTGGGGTCATTTCTTACCAATGTGCATGATAGTGCATTATCCTCTAATATTGGACAAACTCTTTAAATAAGAATCAATGGCGATTATGGACGAGAAAACATTTTGTGTTGCCAAGAAGTGAAGAAAATAAGACATTAAGACATATTTAGGATAATTTAGGATCATACTGGTCAAAATTAGCAATCATCTGAACTCTCCCTGGTGCTCTTTTGTAGCCGTAAAAAGTGATTTGAACTGTTTGAACAAATCAAGTTTGTGTTTTTTCATCAGTCAGAAATTGCCTTTTTTACATTTGCTATTTGTGCCTTTATTGGACGGCAGATAGTGGAGAGCGAAAGGACAAACAGAGAGACGGTGAGGAGGGATGATGATGTGATGAAGGTCCCAGGCTGGACTCAGAGCCACATGGTCGTCCATCCTCGGATGGCAGGCGAACAGCCGTGGAGGTTCACCTGCATCCCCCTGGTTTCTCTATCAGTCTGTGATTTAGGGAGTGTTTGCTCGGCGGTCTGTCCGGCGGGCCCGTGAGGCTCTGTGTGTTTTATTTATGGCGGGTCAACATCGCAGAGGGGTGTGAAGCCCTCAATCAGCCTCTAACTTGTGGACAGGCCAGCAGGCCAGCGAGGAGGGAGGGGTCCGAGCCCCAGTGTCCACCCTATGGCTTGATGCTGCGTTCATGACAACCGGGAAATAGGAAAACTTCCCATCTTTTCAAGCGTTGGAGATGGGGAAAAAAATGCACAAAAGAAGGTTGTGTTCATTTGGCTGCTTGAGAAAAGATACTCATGGGTAGAAAGTTAATTTAAAGAGGCTTAAGGACAAATTTGTACTTTTAACAATTGCACAGAACAACTTAACCATCCAGTTCTGAACACGTATCCACAATTATCCAAAGTATCCGGTCTTAAAACATATTTCTTTTTTTGGTTTACATTTACATGATGTCCCAGAGCCACATGGATAAATCTGAGCTCTGAGAAAGGCCTGAGTTTCTGAAATTCCAAGTTTGCAGGTCATTCATGTGGATTTTTCCTACTTGGAAGTCAGAAACTTCCTAGATCCCACTTCTGATGGAAGCAGAGTGAGCACTGAGCACTGTAGTCTTTACCTGACATCACCTGCTGCTCAGCGTAAACGTCTAAGAGGGAGCAAAAGCTGAATCACCACTAGTGAGCTGTGGGTTCATAGGGATTTTTTTTTTTTTTTTATGTGCAGCTGGAATCACGAGGGGTTTATTTTTTTTCCCCGGGCTTCCCCTGGCATCTTTGCTTTTAACATCACAAGTGCTGTGAACTCTGGGTAATTCCCTCAGGCAAAGAGTGCAGAATTGCTGAAAAGTCTGCATTAAGGGCTTGAAACCTTCATGAGGGAGCTGTCATGTTTGTCAAGTTTGGGCGATTTAGCGGACTTATCTAGAACGTACCTCAAAGCCCGTTGAGGATGTGAGCGTTGACGATGATGCTGATGTCGACCCTGAGGGGACAGACAGAAATGCATGATGGGGAAATGTGGAAACTGGTAGGTAGAGGATGCAGGTAGAAAGATGTGACGACAGAACAGAGAGAGATTTCAGGCACATACAGGAACCGAGACTCTTTGGAACCGGGCGGACTGAGACGAACAATAGGCGTCTGATTGGATTTCAAAACAAGCCGAATCAATCCGCATGCTCCTCCCGCTCGACAAACCCGATGCCTCCTACATCTAACGTCTACAAGACATTAGATTCGTCGGCTCCCGGGACTCCCTCCTCTTTCTTTCTCCGGTTTATAATCAGCTTAGATCGGTGAAAGCTTTGCTCGCTCCTTAGTTTTGAAATGAACCGCCTCGGAGGTTTTAGATCGGAGATCGTGTTCCACACTGCAGAAAGCAGAGCCGCAGAACAAGGGTTCCTCCGAGATCCAAAGGGAAGCAGATAAACATCCCTTTTTAAAAAAAACAACAACTCTTTTTTCATCAAGGAGAGTGGTGTCTAATCATGTGCCAATGAGGGCCAATTGTCTGGTTTCCCATCTGGAAAAACATTACAGCAGCTGATTTTACTGATTAGGAAATTGTCAAACAGGGAGGGAGCAACACCTCGGAGGAATGGAGAACATGCATCTACAACTACAGTCTTTAGAGTACAGAGTTATAACTCCAGAGAAGGTGATCTTCAGGTTTTCATTTCAACCTCCTTTATGATTTAAGAATCTAATCTTGACCTCTGGTGCTTATGAAACCCTTTCGAAATCAAACAAATGATGAAAGAATCTCAACCAAACCAAAAAAACAAGGCTCTTTCTCTTTGTTGATGAAAAGCTGATGTAGAGATGCTGCCAGCAACAATGTGCCTTGCTCAAGGGCATCTCAGCGGGCGCTGGTGAGATGGACAGGGGAGGAGTGTTGCTTCTTTGAAGGATCTGTTTACATTCAAAGTTCATGGAAGCAAGAAGAGGTTCCTCGAGTACTCTGAGGTTCTCTTGGAGGTTCCTCAAAGCGTTCTTTCTTCTCAGAGTGCAGCAGCAAAGACGGGATCAAGTCCCTTTGATGACGGTAAACAAATACCGCTGAGAACAAAGCAGCGTGATGGGAGGTCGCGCCCGCTTTCCAAAAAGAAAGAGAAAATACTAATTTTCCAAACGTACTTCATGTCACCTTCCTACACTGGATTGTCTTCTTCTGCTGGCTTTAGTTGCACCAGGAATCCTGTATCTCTGGTTCTCACAGCTCTTACTCGTGAATGCTTGTGTGTTTCAGTGATTTAGAAAATATCAGATCAATCTAGGGATTTGTTCATGTGATTTTTGCCCGTTGCAGCCAGCAAAAACAGGGAAAATGGAGGCTTTTGTCATGTATGATGCATAACGTTTGACCGTCACGTGCTCCTGCCTGGAAGTGCTGTTCTGCACACGCCTGCTGAAGAAACTGAGCCGTTTTCTGCAGTTTGGTGTGAATGGCCGACCTTTCAAGAAACGCATAAAGACACTATTGTGGACGGAAGAAATATGACACAAAAACAGACTTCACTGGATTAGTGCGGCCCGAAGAACAAGACACCGAATCACGGTTTGAATCTTGTGAAATTATGAATATCTGCAGGCTCTCAGCTTTCTTACAGGAATTTAAAAACACAAGAACGTGTCATCTGGTGAGGTCACGGCTTTGTGCACGTACAGTTCACCTGCAGCAGGCGTGCTGTGGATAGGGGCTGGCTTTGAGTTTGGAGGTCAGGCTGGAAACGGCAGATCTGAGCGGCCGAGCTGAGTCTGGATTAGCTCTCCCAGACTGACAAACCTGCCATGTGAGGCAGGTGGGAGGGCTGTGTGTGTATGTACGTGAGTGTGTGTGTGTGTGTGTGTGTGAGTGTGAGGGGGGGTGTTGTCATGTGCAATGATAAATCAGCCTCTCGTTCTCCCTTTCTCTGACTTTCAGCGGGCCTTTTGTTCGCTGTAACAGTAGCCTCGTCCTTCAAAGCGGCGCTGGGACCTTGTCTGTTCATCTGGGTCATTTCATTGACTGACGGACTTGGGCTGTGTGTGTGTGTGTGTGTGCGTGTGTGTGTCCTGCTACAGGGTGAATCTATCGGTCATGTTTTTCTTTGTGTATGTGGGAGTTCCCGGGTCTTCATACGAGACATTTACTTTGAAACGTACCTGAATCCCTGCTGGAATAAAAAAGAAAAATATATATTGAATCTTACGAAGCTCTCGGCTTTCTTTGTGTTTCTAAAAGCAGCCCGGAGACGTCCCTCGTACACTCAGACGCTGCGGCACTCATCTCATTCAATCTGTGAAGAAGTGAGCAAATGAAGAAAAATTTCCAAGCCTTATTCAAATCAATATTAGATAAAAAAAAAAAAAAAAAAATAGCTAAAAAGGCACAGAGCAAGGTCAGCCTCTCTAATGAGCCTCCTTGTAGAAATCCTCTGTATGTATTTATCATGTATTAATACTGAATACCTCTTTTAAAGTTACACAATGGAATTCAATAAACTGGAAGACAAAGACGACAAATTATGATTTTTTTGTTTTCCAAGGGCGGTGGCTAATTATTTGTGTCAATCATTTGCTTATTATTTTGAAAACTTTGCTTTTGAAAGAGCCCAAAGTGGCGTCTGCAAATGTCTTTTTCAAGCCGACCCCTCGAAAAAAAAAAAAAAACGTATTAATTTATTACTTTTATAAATAAAAAAAGGAAGAAAGGGAGGATAATCTCAGCATCTTAGTGAAGCTGCCAGTCAGAAAATATTTGGAGTTTTTGCTTCACAAATAAACTATTAATGACTTTTCTCTCTTTTTTTCTGGTGACAAACAGAACAGAAAAACAGCACTAGTTTGAGAGAGCGTGTAATTAAAAGCGGGGCTGAAACCACAACCACATGTGTGTGTTGAACACGCAGAGCAACACACCCCGACAAAGCCGACTCAGCAGTCATGTGCTGCAGTTTGAGTTTTCAAAGCCCTCCGGCACGAAGAAAAAACCAGGAATTAATCAGTTATTTCTACATTTTCTTTGTATTTAGGGGCCGAGTGGAGGCTAAGCCCTCTTTTGTGGGGGTGTGAAGCCATTAAGCCATCTGGGAAACAACACACACACACACACACACGCCTGTGCAAACACAACCACTTCAGCTAATTCATTATTGTGGACGGGCTGTTTAGGCAGGTCACACACTCTTTACACCACACACACACACACACACACACACACACACAGTGCCTCAGTAGTCCTCTCTCCCCCTGAAGCATCAACAAACACACATCAGCATGCAGCCTTGTTGTCTGCCCTGCAGCCAGCATCACACACACACACACACACGTGCACACACACTTGAGGATTTCCCCTTTGCTCTGTGTATCATTATCACACACACACACACACACAGGCTGTAAAATAATGCATTTTAACAACACAAACAGGGCGATGCTAGCAATTAGAGAAGCGGTCCCATGATGGAGGATCAAAGGTATGAAGAATGCAGATGTTTACCCTCCAAGCCGCTGCAGGACCCTCTGCTTCGTCTGATCATGTATAAAACATCGGTAACTCACAACAACGCAGCAGCTTAACTCCTAACCTTCACACAGAAACACACAGACATGTGAACAACAAGTGGCTCGACAGGGAAAATCCCCCTCAGATCCTCTTACACTCTTTTTTTTGTCTTGCACATGTAGACGCACACTAATCTTCCACCATTTGTCTGAATAGGACAATATTCCTAATTAGATACGGGTCACTGTAAACAGGATGTTCCCTAAAAACGCGTACAGTATTTTCCGATTACACTGCAAAAACGCAAAATCTTACCAAGATTATTTGTCTCATTTCAAGTCAAAAATGTCTTATTTCTTGTCAAAATATCTCATTACACTTAAAATAAGACATGATCACCTCAGAAGTAAATTGTTTTTAGACAATTTTCACTTGTTTCAAGTGAAAATTCACTTGAAACAAGTGAAAATTTGCTTGTTTCATTGGCAAAATTTGCCAATGAAACAAGCAAATTTTCACTTGAAACAAGAGACAATTGTCTAAAAACAAGTTACTTCTGAGGTGATCATGTCTTATTTTAAGTGTAATGAGATATTTTGACTAGGAATAAGACATTTTGACTTGAAATAAGACAAATAGTCTTGGTAAGATTTTGAGTTTTTGCAGTGTAAGACATACGGGATATGCCGATACTGTTCAGGTTTTAGGAGCTAGTAAACGCTGCATTCACAAAATAAAAGCGCACATTTCTGCTCAGACGGAAGAAACACAGCTACTGTTAATCGTTCTGAAAGACTTGGACACGAGCCGGTTTTTATTTTGGATTTGCAATGACATCACAACACCGACGTTCTCAATCTGGAGGTTGAACAGATGAAAGAGGGAGGCCGTGTTCGCACGACTGCTTGTAAACGGGAAAATGAGACGGATATTCGTCTCAATGAGCCATTTAAACTGCTTGTCCTTTTCAAAATAAGGGCACAAAATTAGTTTCTGCATATGAACGTAGTCACTGTTCTGTTTCGCCAATCTGAGCTGCTCCAGGAGGTGTTTTGAGATGTGATTTTCCACTTTCCCTGAACCTGCCTCCTCTATTTCAGCTTCAGGTAGTGACCTCCTACATTTCCCAGAATGCCTTTTGACACACCATAAAGAGCACGTGGACTTCAGGTTAGCTTTAGGCTGTATGTGCTGGTAGAAAGAGCAGAATCGAGCAATAACAACATGAAGAGAATGTCTTTTTCACACTCGGACAGAGCAGTCTTCTGTTGCCACATTGCATTCTGGTCTATAGAGGCCGCAGCATTGCATTCTGGTCTACAGAGGCCGCAGCATTGCATTCTGGTCTATTGAGGCCGCAGCGTTGCATTCTGGTCTATGTGCTGCTCCTGTATGGCTGCTGAATGGTGGCTCTAGAAGGAAGCTCCTCGCTCTGTGATTGGAGGAACTGACACCAAAACCTGACGTTTATCAAACCTCATTGTTTCTGCACTGAAACTAAATCATGATGTCAGATCGTCTGTATCTGAGAAATCATCCACAGGAATAAGAAAAACACACACACACACACACACATACACACAACAAAACGACCCAGCACAAACATGACAGAACCGACTGTGAAATTAATTAAAATTTAAACACACATCTCTGTTTTGAGGCAACACGGCACAAAGCAATTTGGCCGTCAGCGACAAAAACTGTATTTTGAGTGCTTGCATGCAATGAACACACACACACACACACACACACACACACACACACACACACACACACACACACACACACACAGACACACACACGGTCCCCCTGTGACCGCCTGTGTGTAACAACATCAGTCTAAATACGGGCTGGAGGAATAAAAACATCCACGGGGCACGTCATCTTCCAAGAATATGTTATGAACTGCGTGTTGTGTGTTAGAAAATTACAGGCGCACCCTAAGAACAACACTGTTACTGTAGTTTTATGAAGAACAAAGCCAAAACTTAATCGACAAGAGGCTAAATATCTCATAAAATGTTTTCAGCCACTGTGTTTAAAGTGGTAATATGCAAAAAAAGACTGCCACCTGTCAATCAGACAGTGTGGGCGGGACTTGGGTTTTCAGTTTGAGTTGCTGTTTTTTATTGCTGCTGACTTCCCAGTTCTTCTTCCTCTGGTTATTCCTTGAAACACATCATATCTCCTGCAGCAGGACTGAGTGTTGAGCAGAGACAACAGCAAAGATTTCTGAACTGGATCCGGGCCGAATCAAAGCCGAGTTACATCAGGTGGCAAAATGATCCAGTTCAGGTCTGACTTGAGGACGAATCCAAAGTCTGGTTGTCCTAAAGCTCACAGATTGATCTGCATTGTTTGCCTGTGTCCCCTCTGTGTGTGTGTGTGTGTGTGTGTGTGTGCATACAAGTTTGTTTGACAAAGATGGGAAGACAGCCCATCTCCTAGTTACTGAGGGAGAGTTAGAGCTAGAGTGAGAGAGTAGAGAGAGAGAGAGAGAGCTGAGGGATTTGAATCTCCCCAGGGGAGCTGAGGGAACAGACCTGCTGCTGAAAGAGAGAGAGAGAGAGAGAGAAAGAGAGCGGAGGGGGAAAAAAAAGAATGAATGAACTGACAGAGTAAATATGTGAGGAACAGGCGGCAGGACTTGCTTGACAGGTTTCGTCTGGGCTGGCACCGAGCATGCCTCACGGGCAGCTCGTGCCCACCGCTGCTACCTGCGTACGGATCTGCTCGCCGTCGGGCTCGGCGGCGGCGGGGCGGCCGCTCGCTGACCCAGCCGGAGCCGCCGGAGCCCGTCCCGTTCCGTCCCGTCCCGGCCGGCGCCGCGCCCTCAGACATGGGGCTGGCCTGCTGCAAGCCGGGCCGCCTGAAGAAACAGCAGCTCCAAGGTAAAGCGGGCGGGCGCTGGAGATTTAACCTGTTCAGTTTGCAGCAGAGCTCCGAGCTGGGCAGATAAGAAAACAAACCACAGGCTCAGATATGGGCTCAGCTCCTCCACATGGAATAATGTCTCCTAACTCTAAAAACCTACTTATTTAAAAAGGCTTTTTGTTAGTGTCTGCCCGATTCTCCTTTTAATACTTTATTGTTCTCTTAATCCTTTTAACATTTTATTGATCCTTTAATCTTTCCTCTTTCTCCTCTGTAGCACTTTGAGATTGTTAAATGTAAAGTGCATTACAAATAAAATTTATTATTATTATTATTATTACTGTTTCTGCACAGACCGGCTGCCTTATGAAGCTGCTGACTGTTGCACTTTAACTACTTTGATTTTAGACGACAATAAGGATTTTAATCGACCCTCAAATTCTCTACAAAGTGCAACAGACAGAATGAACTTGTTTGTAGGATTTACTCCAATTTTTTTAAAAGTGTCACTTATTGTTGCAAACAGTTTAAATGAATGAACAGATGAATTGTGGCACTTTGTAAAAGGATAATGAGTACTTTGGTTGGTCGGCCAGTCCTTGTTAGACAAAATGATGAAGTGTGTTTGTTCTGTTGAATTTTAACAGAAGCGACATGCAGCCTCTCTCCTGCCAACTTGGCAAGTTTATTCCGAGATTTTCAACCCCAAGAGAAAAGAAAGATTAACAAGGAAAAAATCATTTCCAAACCTTGGCTAGTTCATATTATACTGTTGTATTTTTATATTTGTAAATGTGTTGTTGTTTTTTTTTTTAAGGAATTCTGCAGTCATGTGCAAATGTTTTGGCTCGGTGCTTCCTAAAACGCTCAGCCTCTAGCCTGGAAGCTATTTTTTCTTGTTGGGTGTGAAGCGCTCGTTTATTCTGCTTTTTCCTCCTGGTTTAGACTCAAACACAGTGAGGAGGGGGTGAGGGCACTGACTTCTCTTTTCTCGACTCTGGATTTTTCAGATCCACCTGGTAACTTTATCTCCGCAAAGACAAACGCAGCTTTTTTCATACGGCAGGGAACAGCGATCACATAACGTGGTGATAACTCAGAGGATGATGAGTAAATCTGCTGCTTGTCTGATTCAAAGAGCTGGGATGATCACACAGTTCCTGCCTTTCCTAAAAGAGAGAGAGAGAGAGAGAGAGAGAGGAGGGGGGTGCTGCAAATGTATTGACATGCAAATTTACGTATGATGTCATCTGGCGATTTGGAGCGACGCGGCAGCCAATAGCCGCCTCGCTCGGGGGAGAGCTGGCAGCAGCGGCCCCCGGCGCTCGTGTTTACTTTTGTTGCGGGTTGCTCGGGCCGAGCTGTTGGACGGCCATGAACACGCCATTCTGTAATGTAGTGGCGTGAGATTGCCGTTTCTACAGCAATGCATGCTGGGCCAAAAAACACGAGCCGGTGTGCCAGGGGCCGCGGCGGGCGGGTAGGGGTGGGGGGGTTTGGAGGCGTTCGAGTGCTTTCCTCGGTTGTGGTTCGGCTCACGTACGGCAGACAGCGGCTCAGTGTTTGCGGAGCTGGTGTTATTGATCAGCCGGTCAGTCTGTGCTCCCGTCAATATTCTGTTGAATCGGCGTCTGACATCAGGAGACGCTCTGGACGTTTCCTCCTCAGTGTTTCACAGCAGAACCAAATATTAGTTCAGCAGCTCAGCCACTTACAGCCAAACCAGCTTTGGCACTAAAGTAAAGTGAGGCGGGCTGCAGCTCATATTTGTTTTCAGCGTCAATTAGGCCTGGACAGTATGGCTTAAAAAAAAAATAAAAATCAAACATTTCATGATTCAAATCAAGATTTTACTACAACTACTAACTGACAGGAAATTTTGCAGGTGTGATTATAGAACTGATGATTTGTGCAGAACTTTCTGGGCGCTCAGCAGTTATTATAACGTTATAACTCACAGACACAATCTCATGTTTAAGATTCAGCCATTTTTTTGCATGGGTTTAAAACAAACATGGGTTAATCGATTTACTTTATTTACTAGTCAGCCCTACTGTCAGTCTTTCAAATTATTTTTGGATTACCGGATTATTTGTTTTGTCTGTAAAACGCCCAGAAGAAACCCTAACCTGTTACTTTAGTCTGACCTGCAGCTGATCGAACCCCAAAATATTAATTTGATAGGAAAGAGAAAGGCAGGCGCATCTTTGCATTTATGTAACCAGATAATGTTTAATTTAACAATCAAGCATCCAAATCACAACCGCTTTTCTGCAGGGCTGGGCGCTAATTTGATTAAATCGAATAATTAAGATTCATGTTTTAAATCTCACTCCCACAAATCCCTGTGCGAATCGCCAGTCACATGATCCCGCCCGCTAAGATTCCCATCAGTTTTTACTTGTAGTTTGTGAAAAAACGAGCAAAATTTAGAATAAAATTGCAAAAAAAAGTTTCAGAGATTTTACTTTTTAGCCATATCGCTCTGCTCTTCTCTTCGTCAATCGCCTAATTATTTCAGCATCCTTCTGTCCTTCTTCCAAATATTTCCTCTGGAGGACGGAGCAGCAGTGCAGCATTAGAGCAAATATAAGGCAAATACTGTGTGTTTTACAGACTCTTTTGGAAAAACACCTCGAAATCTATGGAAAACCATTTGAACACTTCGTCACTCAAACTGGTCAAAATATAGCCATTTCTTATTCATTTTTATGATTAACTCACTGTTGTTCTCAGCTACTCTTCACTACAAATCAGGAAATTTAGGGATTGGTGTGATTTTGAAAACTGAAAATTTGCACTTCAGCAAATCCTAATTCGTTTCTTTTAATTGTCTTTTAATTGCTGACAAAGTTTGCCAGATATTAAAACGCTCTGACAAACAAAGAAACGCTGCTCGGCTTAAAGCTGTGCACAAACTGATTAATCATTTTAGAGTCCAGAAGGCAAACAGGTTGATTAGAAAAAACAAAATAAATAAAATCAGATTATAGTGTAATTCCGGTGCTGTTGTCTGCAGAAACTCTGTGGATGTAGTTTTTGTGTTTTCTGTCTGATAAACGCCGAGCAGCGCTGCAGAGGTCACGTCAAGTTAATCCCCAGCCAGTCGGCACCAGCCAATCATCAGCCACATTATTAATGGAGAACGCAGCCCGAGGCAAGCCAGCAGCTTCTAAACCGGACAGTTTACAGTCCATCAAGAAGCCTGACTCTGCTGGAGCGACTGTGCCGTGACTGGAAGGTCGCAGGTTCGAGCTCCACGGCAGCCGGGCGGCCCGTCACTCCAACAGGGAGCCGAACCCCCACCTCGGGGTTTTTGATTGGCTCGATACAAAGCTGTGACATCAACCAGAGAACATCTTATTTACCTTCAGGTCACAAAATCTGCGAAATTATGGAAAACAAAATCATCCAAAGTGCCTCAACGCTCCTGTTACCTTCAAATTTACTCACATTTTTTATCAGTTGAGGTCAATTTGAACCTGGAATTTAAGCCTCAAGAAAATAATAATAAAAATGATCACCCAAATTTATGTGGCACTTCACGTCTTGTTGACTACCTAACCCTAGCCCCACCCCCCGCTCCTCATTAAATTAGGAAAAGTCATTAAATATGAAGCAAAAATAAAAACAATGATAATCATGTTTTATAGACATTAAACATTGAAACACTGAGGCCCAGTCGGGTACCTGCATTAAAAAATAACACACTTGTTTTAATATGACAGAATTAAGGAAACCATTCTGCTTTTTTACTTTGACAGGACAAAGAACTGAAGGAACACAGACTAAATTATCAGTGAATCCAACTGGATTATGGCACGTAATTCCAAAAACACTGATGTATGTATTTTTGAAAATGTACTTGATATCTGGGGGCGTGTCCTCTGCCGCGCCCTTTTGGCCAGTCTGCAGGGAAAGTGGCCACTTTGACCCTCATGACCAACGTCCCCGCTGGGTTTTGTCAAGTCACCTGAATGCATCTGAGAGCTGCTGAAGGTGATCAGTTATTGGCCAATGACCAACCAGAACACGGATCGGGCCGCATATTTTTGTTTGAACCTGAGTAACCGAGCCCGACCTGAACCCAACAGGCGTTCTTTTCTGAGATTTCACTTGTCCTCCATCTCTAGGTTACATTTACCGCTTGAAATAGCCTACGTGTTGCCTTCAGTGTTGTCACGTAAACTCCAGCACTATGCAGGGAGTTGCCCAGAACAGACTGTAGCTCCATCATTTTTCACTAAAATAACGTGACCGAACCCGAACATAAGCTCTAAATATTTGTCCGAATCCGGGTGTCCACACTGTGTGACCAACCTGCTCACCAAGTTCTGTGCAAATCCATCCAGTCACCTGTGTTTTGAGTGATCCTGCTGACAGAGACGGTGCTCACATCACTTTGGCACTGATAAAGGTGGATAAGAGTCCAAAGGTTGATCTATAATGCCGATATCATGTTGTTGTTACAATAAAACAGTTTAATAATGAAAAATAAGACAGAAAATTTACTATCACACTGTCTCAGTTTGCTTAAGTAGATCTGCATCGTATCTGCAGTGCACTTGTTTCAAATTAGAAAATAAATGTCCACAGGTAGTCAAAAAACTTAACTAGTCATGAATGAAAAATGAAGTAGAAATTTTCGTGCCCTTAGCCGCATTTATTTACCAGCAGATCAAGGGAGCGCTGATATTTTTCCACAGCGACCACAGTGACAGACTGATGTCGGCCTGGTTAACCGGCTGACTGATTAAATGCTTTCTCTCTCTCTTTCTCTCTCTCTCTCTCTCTGTTTGGCAGTTTAATAAGTTCACAAGGTGACACCGGCTACAAGGAGGCTCTTATTCTGCAGGGAAAACTCTCCATCCATCCATCCATCCTCCCTCCATCCATGCATCCATCCATCTAACCCTCCTCCCTTCCTCCTCTGTCCTCATCTCCACTCAGATAATTAAACTCCATCAGCAGTCTGACATTTTGAAAACCAAGGCCATTATCATAAAACGAATTTATCTCCAACACACACGGACGCTCAAAAGGGGGCCCGTTCACGTGAAGCGTCCTCCGGATTTAACATTCAGCTCAAATGTCGGCCTCGGCGAGTCGGTCCGTCTGCACGCAGCAGGAGTTCAGATCATACTCGTCGTGTGTGTGTGTGTGTGTGTGGTGTGTGTGGCGGGTTTTTTAGACTTCTGCACGGAGAGGAAACTTTAAACTGCGCCTCTTTAAACTCCATCTATTATCTTAATTGTCTCCGAATGGGATCTTTGTACTTTTCCTCCACCCAGGCCGGGCTTTGGCACTTTGATTTTTCGGTGTCTGTCGGCTATGCTGTGATTGATTTTTAAGTGTGTGTGTGTGTGTGTGTGTGTGTGTGTGTGTGTGTGTGTTATCAGGGCCTGATGCATTGTAGAGGAAGTATTGGTCGTGGCCAGGCTCCTTTGTGTCTGACTCTCCTCTCTGAGTTTATCAGCCTTTTAATTTGCCTTTCATCCTCAGGGCAAACTGGAAGACCCACTTTCTGTCTGCTGTTAATACAGGATATATGCATTAATATATGTACAGAATATGAGAAAATATATCCAGAATATATGCGCCTCACAAAGACAAGGTCACTCACATCACCACACAATGAACACTACAAAAAAAAATCATTCATCAAGTCATTTAGTCTAATATTCAGTGTTAAAAATCAGTGTTAAGACACAAAAAAGACAATAGGATGAGCTAATCCCACTTGAGTCCAACATAAATGACTTGTTAAAGGGATTTTTTTGCTTGTCTAATGTTTTATGTCCACAACAATGATGTGAAATTGACAGTTTTTAGAGATGAAGAACGAGTGTCCAGTTAGGATTTCCTCCTCTCCTCCATTTATACTGGCTGGGTCGTGTGTCTGTCTAATATTTCTCCATCTACCTGCCACGTCGTCTGGACCTTTAATCTCGCTCAGCTAATCTGCCTTTGTCTGTTGTTTGTCTGTTGGTCCCAGTCAGTAAAATCTGTCCATCTACTGCCTCAGTCAAAACCCACTTTAGTGAAATGACTGACTTCGAAAATAAAGAACACAAAAGTAAGTAAATTTTAGTCTTGGGTAAATCAAATTGTGGCTCTGAGGCTGAGATTTCAGACATTTTAAAGACGAAAACAAAGAATACCACCTTAAACTACAACATATTTAAGCAGAGAGCAAAAAGTCACTCTGGTGGTTCATCTTTTCAGGACAGAGGAGACACAGCACATGCAGAACGTATGTGTGTGTGTGTGTGTGTGTGTGTGTTGCTCCTCATTGCAGTGTGAGTTTGCAGAGCCGGGTGACAATGGCACTTAGCTTTATGGCACCGCTGTTTATATTTGGATTCCCTCCTCACAGCTAAATGACTGTGAGCGACACCGTCAGCCGGCACACGGCCTCCACATCAACCTAACCTGCAGCAGAGAGCCCAAACCTACACAGTGCGTGTGTGTGTGTGTGTGCGTGTGTGTGTGTGTGTCGAACAAACAATGGCACACAAAGGCAGAGGTCATAAAAATAAGAACAAAAAAGTAAAGTATGTATCTGCGGTGCTGTATTCCATCGGTGATGTTAATTTGGCTTCTTTATCTGACAAGACGTGATTATTCGAGGTCAAAAAAGAAAGAAAATGAACTTCCTGTCTGGCTTTCACATCTCAGCCTTGCATGACTCATTATCTCCTCTCAGGAATATTTTATTTCAGTCACCGGCAAAGAGAACTGACCTGTGCACTTCTTTGCAATCCACAAATACAAGTTTGCAAAAGCAGGTAAAAAAAAACAAACAAACAAACTAATAATTGGGCTTATTTTGCTCCTTAGACTCTCAGATAAATGCCTCAAATGTAAATGAATGAATGTCCATGTTTTTACTGAGGGAAGTGTCTGCTAAAAGTCTGGCATATAAGGCCTGAATATGGAGAAGCATGGAACAATTCTGCCATCTAGTGGCAAGCGAGTCTTACAGCACATTGGTTTGAGAGTTGATGCTAGAAATGGTACAATATTTCAATTAAATGCCATTTTATTAGGTTTTAAATGCATGATAAAGCCTATTTTATTGTGAGATAATGAACATTGATGGTAGTGATTAATGTACAACAGCAGGGTTTAACGTACACAGCAGCAGGGTTTTTCCATCTCAAGGGCTTCTAAAATAGATGCAAAACAGATCACAGGCCAGTATTTAGGAGGTTATTGTCAGAAGGAATTCCCTCTGAGACGATTTTTATCATCAGTTTGAGAGATATGAAAAAGGGCTAGAGCCAAATATGATCAAACTAGGCGTAATATAACTTACAAACATCATAAAACTTAAATTATTCTTTACTGGATCCATTTAAATAAGTAATAAAAGATAGTAATGAGTGTTGTGGAGCTCATTTGGCCTGTCTTGCCATGAAGATGGTAGAATTAACATCGTTCTGTCCTGCAGAGCCAGAGAAATAGCAGGATACTGAAGCGGTCAGCTTGTCCTCATCAACTTTTAATTCATCAGTCCCGTCTCTTTACATCCCTCCACTGTACCAGCCTCCCTCACTGATGTCTTTGCTCTGTGTGTTTCCACCCCCCTCGCCCCGTCCTCAGGTGGGACAGGAGAGAAGGACCGGGCAGCCATCAGCCATGAAGCCTTCCTGCTCATGGCCAACTCGCAGACAGACATGGACGACTGGGTCAAGGCCATACGGCGGGTCATCTGGGCGCCGTTTGGCGGAGGTAAAGCCAAACCACAAACCAACCACTCATGAAATAGAGAGGCAGCAGCGAGCACGGTTTCCACTACACAGAAAGGCTAAAGAGTCATGCTCTTAAACACACTAAGAGCATGACCAATTTTGACAGAAACTAACATTGTTGATTAATCCTTCAATAACTTTTTCAACAACTGGTGAGTCATTTGGTCTATAAATCAACAAAAATAAGGACAAAGTCTCATGGGAAGTCAGCAGAGCTCAAAGCAACGTCTTCAAGTTACTGCCATAGTCTGCAGCAGCGGCTAAAAAAAGTATTCATTTTGTAATACGAACAGGTAAAAGTTAGCAAAGGAAGACCTTAGTGATCTTAACAAAGCTGGAATCTTCAATTGTTGGGTATTTAAAATTATAATCAACTCATTTTCTGTTGCTGAATTAATCATTTCCGCACAAATACCTCAAGATCTCAAATGGGAAACGTGGTTTGCAGCGAGGCCAACGGTGTGACAGCGACCTTTCATTAAACTGTGTCATTTAAAATACAGAGGAGGATTAGATCTTAATGTGGGCTGGACCGGCTCCTTCCAGAAACCAGCCTAGCCCAGGAAGTCATTCATTTCCTCTTGGCAGCTCCCCTGTCAGCCCTGCAGGCTCCACAGGTCCAGCGACTGTACATGAAACAGGATATTGTTACTGTAATTGGAAAAGACTACCTGTGTGGCCTGCTCGGTTCACGCTATAGGCCACTGCTCAGATCGCGAACTTGAAGCCAGTCATGCGGTCCTTTGCAGAGTATCGCCATCTTCCACAGAGTGTAGGTTTTTGTTGGGGTTTTTTTTTCAGCCTGCAGTTAATTCTCACCCGTCTCGCTCTATTCTCGGTGACCGGACTGCTGTCCAACTTGACAGGAGTGCAAAAATACGATCGAGTTTGCTGTAAATCATTTAAAGTGAAAAATGGGAGATTCAGAACAGGACAGGAAATATCTGGCTTCTGTGTGAGGAAGCTAAAGGTGCTAAAAGGTGCTTTTTGATTTGCGGTTGTTACTTAATGAACTTTAAGACTGCTAATGCACAAGTTTCTGCCAACACTGAACAATTCTCCTCGTGAATGCAATGCGATGGCAGAAATCCCAGATCACCACCAAAATCTGCTCAACTCCTCCTTGGACTGAGAACTACCCGTCCACCAGAATCCGAGCAAATCCGTTTTTAACATTTTGAGGTATTTCCGTCACAGACGGGTGAAAATGAAACGTCCTTCCAACTTCTGCAGGTCCTTAAAAAGTTGTGAAATATCTTAAATTCAATTTCAGAAATACAGGGTGACCCATAAAAACGGGAATCTTTGAAGTGCGTATTGGCAGACATGAGCAAGTGGCAGCACAATTTTTAAAAAATGAAAATTCCATCATTGTTTCTTAAATGGCATGTTTTCAGGTTTCAATTACTATGAATAAAATATTTTTCTTCCATCACTCTTGGTTTTATTGAATTGTTAAAAAGTTCCCGTTTTTTTGGGTCACCCTGTATAAGGCCTTTAAGGTCATTACATAGCCGTAAAATCTGGATTACTGAGGTCACACTTGCAACATAAAAATTATAATTCCATGTGTCTATGTATGCCCAAATAGTCAAGTTCTTGATATACAGCTTCTGTCTACCACTAAGCCTAATATTTCACACTACCTGGCTACATTTACCTGTTGAGAAAATGCCTATTCCACATTAACCGTGCTAATTTTATACTTAGTTGACATATTTACCTGTAGAGAGAAATCCAAGAAAATCTGTATTCATACCTGTCCTAGTTGCTATGGGGAAGAAAGTGATGGCTAGTTTTTTTTTACAGCAGCACCGAGCTATCTGACCTAAAAGAAACTGTTCCTGCCTAAAACTGACTTCTGCCTTAGACCAAATGTGAGGCGCTCACCTTGATGTTTACCTGCCCTGCTTATTTGAATAGAAACAGAGGATTTGTCTATAAAATAAGTCTTGAATTTGATGAAAACTGCCTTGAAAAAAAAGGTTTTTAGAAAGGATTCAATTAAATTCTCTGATAAAAGAGCTCTATGCAAAGCAGGTTTTAGTTCATGTTCAAGTTCAAGGACATCCAAAACAGCTCCAAAGTGTTTTCAGTCTAAAGACGGATACGGTTAAAACTATGACCCACAGTCTCTTCGACACAATGGCACCGTTGTCCGAGTGGTGGCACAACAACATCACCGCGGCTGTATTACATTACAGGTTGTGATAATGACTCATGCTGGTTTTCTGGACGGAGATTAGCCTGATACCCCTGACCCAGACAAACAGAGTCACACAGTTTCTCCCACTACATTTTTTTTTTTTTTTGGGTCCCTCTTTGTGGCCTGTTGTTAATTCTCAGCCTGTCCTCTCTGGTCTTGCTCTCTAACTGGTGCACTTGACAGCAGTCCAGAAATACAACCAGGCCAAGCTGGGTGTGAACTGGGACACGAGGAGCAGCTGGACAGCCAGGTGTTGGGTTACAAAGGAGCGCTATATTAATAGGAGCTTGAAAACAGAAAAAAAAACATACCAATTATACAATATGGATGACATCAGCGGTCTCATTTTCTTCTGTCAGCCCAGTTTGGGCTTCACCGGCCGGGTCAGCCGCTCACTCCATTAGAACAGTGAGGTCAAAGACACTAAAGATTATTTTAGCAATATACACTCAGTGGCCACTTTATTAGGTCCACCTGCACAATGTAATACAATCCAGTCCAACTGTTGTGCCATAAAGTTTCCTCTCCTGCTGCCTATAATGCTCAGCTTGTCTTGTTGTCACAGTAATAGAGGTGTTCATTCACTTCTATGTTTTGGCATTGAGCTCATAGTTAGTGCTGCTGTTGGACTGGACTGCATTTTATTGAGTGGTGTTTCCACTATTCTGTCCCTCTCATGTATATTAAATATGAAGGACATAAAATTAGAAACACCTGTCGATATAATGTAGTCCAGTACAAGACCTCTGCAAACTACAACCTCAATCATAAACACAGAATTAAATTTACACATTCTCCAACAAAAACTGGGCATTATAAACTTTGTTAAAAGGTAGAATTTATAGCAAAGCTGTTGACCTGAACTGCATTAGATCAGACAGGTGGAGCTGAGAAAGTGGACACTGAGTCTATTCAGTAGCTTTTTAAAGAAAGTATATAAAAGTGTGTGCAAAATTTTAGGAAGTTTATCTACTTGGGACGTATTAGTAAATAGAAAAGGGTGTTTCGAGGCTTCAAATGTGTCCAGTCTCCATGCAGGACTAATGCATCACAAAAAGGACAAAAACAAGGTACTGGAGATGTGCAAACGGCGACTGTATCTGTATTTGGTTGACATTTCGGCCTGCAGACCTTTCAAGACATCACAGGATACGATGACAGTCTACTTGGGACTCCAAGGATTTAGGGGCCCTCGGTGGTCCGGGGTCTCAGGTTATGTACCCTGAATGCCCTGTTGCTCCATGCCCATTTGATGCTCCAGACTGGACTAATATGCTGTTTGTTTTCCTTAGCTGTGTGTTTATCTTTAACTCACACTGTTCTATCTTTGCAACACTGTTTGGGTATAAAGCAGGAATTACATTTGGCTAGGTTTTTTTTTTTTTTTTTCTGTGCAGACAAACAAAAGTGTCCTCTGCACAGATTTGGAACAGGGACAACTGGTGAAAGCTAAAACCCGCCTGTTAATTACGAATATAGCAGGCAAGTGATCATTCAGTGAAAGTGTGTTGGGGCTGTAGTTGGGTAGAAATAAACGCTCATGTAAAGCCCTGCAGTCTTACTGGAAGAAGTGATGTAATGAAATCATTGCCAGAGCACATCTATTATTTTACTCCTGTCCTGATCTGCCTTGTCAGAAACTTTTCTGGCCTGTCTTACCTCCTGTAAACCGGCCAGTAAAAATAAACACAGGTAAGGCTGGCATCATTAAAACTGATATCCATTAAGTTATGAATTTATTATTAGTATTAATATTTTACTGATCCCCAAGGAGAAATTAGACCAGTTGCAGTTGCTCAAATTCTCAAGTGAATAATACATATAAGCATAAGTAAAATCATATGGAATAGAAAAGAAATAATACAAGAATATGTGCATTAGAAGTTCCTAAAAAATAAAGTGTGCATTATGTAGAAATACGTGCGTTAACCCTACTTTCAGCATTAGTCCTGATTTGTAAAAAAATTACGTAGAAATGCGTGCCAACGAGAGACAATCAAGATCAGATCCAAGGCGTCGGCTCAGGCTCCAGCTGTGACTTTTGCAGCCGTGCCTTCTTGTTATTTTTAAACTTTAACTGCAGACGATCAGTATGACACGCGGTGCAGTTTTAGTACGATGACAGCGCGGAGGCAGACGACACTCCCCCGTCCTCAATGTTGGACTCTGATCACACACACAGTGTTGGATAATCTTATCTAGTGCAAACTGTCCATTAACATTACAGAAGTCTTGTGTTCAAGTAAAATGCAGGGGGGGCACGGGGGGCCCTCCCTGTGCCCAAGACCCATAAACCCTTGCTACGCCCCTGGTGATGGGTGTAACACAGTGTTGTCAGGCCGGTGAGAGGGGGAGAGACATGGACCAAATGAGCAGCTTTCATTTCTCAGCTGTAGTGACAGTAGTAACCGGTTATCCGTGTGGTTACCTCTCACACACGCCTCCGTCTCATTTTCCTCCGCCGTCTCGGGTTCACACCGGCTGGAGTCCCGGCTGTCTGCCTCTCGGTCCCCGGTCCAGAATAGATCTGTCGCCAGCTTCTACTCCCGTCGTTAACAGCGGGACTGCGGTCACAACCCGGTGACCCACGCCAGCTATTTACATTTCCCTGCGCCGCCGGCAAGCCTAAGCTCTCCCGTCACTTTCCCAGCTCTGTGCAGCGCCCTGAGCGCGTCTGCTGCAGCTTTTTCTTTTTTCTTCTTCTTTTTTTTTTTTTTTTTTTTTTTTTTTGCGCTGCAATAAGTCGATAAATGTGAGCTTGACCTGACAGCGGTGCCAAATGCCCGAACCCGGGTGGATTGCCTTGGGGAAATGTGGGCTCAGGGTTTGTGAGAAACGCGCTCTGCTCCTGTGCAATCCATTCTCGGTGAATTACTTCGACTACTGCGAGCTGTCCGCCAGCTGCGACTGCTGCAGCCAATCAGCAGGTAAAACTCCTAATTAATTAGCCAATTAACTCGCGCGTGGTGCCACAGTGTGTGTGTGTGTGTGTGTGTGTGTGTGTGTGTGTGTGTGTGTGTGTGTGTGTGTGTGTGTGTGTGTGTGTGTGTTTATTTCCAGTGTGTGTCTCCCATCGGGCTTAATTATTGAAAAGCCTTGTTGTATGACTTATTTATGAGGGGGAGAGCCGCCTTTTGGTGTAATCCCTCTAATCCTTGTCTGCACATTGGTGGCCTGCATGTGACCCAGGCGCACACACACTTAGTGAAGTGATGAACTGACTTCAGCATTGGTTTATTTCACACCAAATAAATGTCAAACAATGAGAGAATGTATAGATCAAGGATGCTGAAATGAGACGTTTCCCTTCCCTCCCTGCTCAAAACACTTTATAGACAGTCAAGTCACCAAATAATTACAAAAAATCTGCTGAAATCGGGTTCCTTGTTGTGCAAAAGCTTATCAAATGGGGAGCTGTGGTCTGATTAATCCATTTTGGGTCCTTGATATGAAAACTTTTGAGCCCCTGCACTGTAAGACTGTCAGTGCACATATAGCAGTTAAAAAGTGGATGTGAGTTTATTATTTTGTGCTACATGACACACAAAAAAATGAAGACTGTAACATGACACTGCATTAGAAATCAAATTGTCAAACTTAGAAACACAACTAGTGTGATTTTGATGAAAAGCAATGATGCATCTTGTTACCAACTGGCCCAAGAAATACCTGCAAATTTCCATTTTTAGAGTGTGACAGATTTACTTTGTGCACCACATTTTTTTCTACTACACTTAAGCTAATTCTACTGTGGTGCTCATTGCAAGTTGAATTAAAGGAAGGACATGAAGGGAATTGAATGAAAATAACAGAATAGACGCGCCAGTGAACCAGCAAATGAGCAGACAGTTCACAGCAACTTGCTCCGTCTGTCCACAGGGATATTTGGCCAGCGCTTAGAGGACACCGTGCAGTATGAGAAGAAGTTTGGGCCCCGGCTGGCGCCCCTGCTGGTGGAGCAGTGTGTGGACTTCATCAGGGAGCGGGGTTTGGACGAGGAAGGGCTCTTCAGGATGCCGGGACAAGCCAACCTGGTGAAGGAGCTGCAGGAGGCCTTCGACTGCGGCGACAAGCCTCTGTTTGACAGGTAGAGCGGCTGGAGCGTGAAAAGGCCTGCACCTGGTTTCCAGGAGCTAAACGCTGACACTTTTGTATGCTGCATTGAGTGGAACTATTTTGAACACTGATATTGTAGCTAGACACAGTCTCACATCCCCCATCATCCTCACTTCCTGTGGAAACAAGGAAAGCAATCCCCAATGGTTAAAAACAGTTTGCAGTTTTGTGCATATTTTGTGTAAACTGTTCCATTGTCATACACAAAACTGGCAGATGCAGCACTATATCATTTTTGATTACTTACCATTTAGGTTTCAAATTACAAATTCTCATCTTCTCACATATGAAATGATGCTAAAATACTCATTTTTTGCTAATTGTATGCCATATATGGTATTCAATAATAGGAGAATGGCTGCGCATAAACAAGAAAGTTTAAAAAATGGGTCACTTAACTGATAGAGAACCACTGATCACCAACAAAAAACTCAGCCTCTTGTTTCCTCTCCTGGGACTTTTTTTGTTTTCAGCTCATTCTTTTTTAACATAACAGCATCTGTTACATGTCCACAACCTAACACCTGACTTCTCACTGCCTTGCAGTAACACAGACGTCCACACGGTGGCGTCCTTGCTGAAGCTGTACCTGCGAGAGCTGCCTGAGCCCGTCATTCCTTTCTCCAAATACGAGGACTTCCTCACCTGTGCACAGCTTTTGGCCAAAGATGAGGAGGAGGTATGGATGGATGCTGTGTGTGTGTGTGTGTGTGTGTGTGTGTGTGTGTGTGTGTATGTGTGTGTTAAACTTGCTGACAGTGTGTGTATGTAGATAACGCTTCATCTTTAATATTGTCTTAAATAGGGGGTCCAGGAGCTTGGAAAGCAAGTGAGCACTCTACCTCTAGCCAATTACAATCTGCTCAAGTACATATGCAAGTAAGTCCACTTTTTTTTTTTTTTTATTGTCTTTGATATTTTACTTCATTGAAACTTATTTTAATTTTTGGAAAATATTTCGTGGCATGCTGCATGCTGAAGGGTGCTGTGTTTACAAAGTAAGGGGAAAAAATAAGGGAAAGGTATTTTAATTAAACCTTTTGTTCTGTTCTTTTAATGTGTTCAATGCATTTATTGTTTTAATGCAGCTCTTTATCTTTTTTGCACTAAACTACAGCTGGAATAAGGTGCAGAGACTGTCATTATATAGTGTAACTGCCTGTTTCCCTGTTTATGTGACAATAAAGATGACTTGAGGATCAAACAATCAACCAGTTTGCAGAAATTTACAATCCCTGGGTCAAAGATTGATCAATTACCATTAAAACATTCATAATTAACATTAGTCAGGTTCTTCATCGGGCTAATGAATTGTCCCAAAGCATCAAGTCTCAAGGTTTTGCTCCAACTCATTTAAACACTGTAGGTAACCTTTCCAGTGAGCTTTCCATGGATGCACACACATTTCCTCTCCATGGTGTTAATGTCCTCATAAAGTGTATGATTTAGCCTCTTTGGTATTTTCAAGATGGTGAACTCCTGAAAGGGTTTAGAAACAAATGCAGACCATTTTTCAATAATGACTGTTCATATTCCAGTTTTTAACTTTGTTTTTATAGCTTTTTACAGTTTTTTTTTACACTCCTCTGATGTGTATCATCTGTCCTCAGGTTCCTTGATGAGGTCCAGTCCCACTGTAATGAGAACAAGATGAGCGTCCAGAACCTTGCCACAGTATTTGGACCAAATATCCTCCGTCCCAAGATGGAGGACCCAGTCGCTATTATGGAGGGTATGAGTAATGTTTATTTACCTCATCAATGGTAATGCATACCATTCATATGGTGCATATCACTGAATTAAATGCTTACCACTCAATAAATGACTCACATGTGCAAATGAACATTAGAAAATGTCATGGTACTGCAACCAAGTTCTGTTATGGCCCTGCTTGGCCGTTTCAACAGCAGTTGTTTTGAACGCCAGTCGATTATGATCTGGTTCTGTAAGAATGGGGGAATCTCCTAAAATACTGATTAAATTTGTGATCTCGCTGCCGGTAAACTGGCTGCTTGTATTGTTGCCCTCCATGGTTTCCATATCAAATGAACTCAGAGCGAAGGGAGTGATCTACAGGTCACCACATGAATTCTGATATTTGATATCTTCACATTTAGGATCAGATCTAAACGGTGTCTGAATCAGAAAGGATACTTTTTGGCATTCATATTCCACAAACATGTTATTTGTGTCATATAGCAAAGAAAAGTCAGAGTTGGGACTTTAGGATGCACTGTGAATGTTCTACAATTACTACCAGTGTATTGTCATCATATCTATCTGGAGTGGGAAGTCGCTATAATTTAATCTAATTTAACTTAATCTAATCCTCTATCATTGTGTCCAACTTCTCTAGGCACGTCTCTGGTCCAGCATCTGATGACCATCCTCATTAGAGAACACAAGCGCTTGTACTCAGGGAGGGACCAGGAGGGACCCACCGTATCCCAAACAGAGCTCGCTGTCCAGGGTCAGCAGCTCCAGCATCGCAGCCTGGGAGCCTGGATCTCAGAGGAGGATCTCCAGAGCTGCCCGGTCTCCAACCCCGACCATGATCTGCATAGCAGCGCCTCATCTCTGGATGCTAAACTGTGTGCAGCTGTCACGCCCACCCAGACGCCTAACCCGAACACCGCACCAAGACTAGGGACTTCGTCAGGGAAAGGCGAGCCGGTGGTCAGCCCGAGTAAGCAAGCCAAGGCCATGCCTTCTTGGAAATACACTTTCAAAAGCTCATCAGTGCCCCGCTCACAGCAACAGGCCAAACAAGGCAGCAGTGGGTCCACAGCTGATGTCACTAGTGTATCTTCAAGTGGGGGAGGAGGTGGAGGCGGAGGTGGTGTGGGGGAGGGAACTGGCTGATGAATGGATTGTCCTCATTGAGGGGCCACCGGCGTACCTCCTCAGGTGAGCGATCCACCCGTGATCGTGATTCCACGGGCTACTCCCAGAGACTGTCCACCTACGACAACGTCACCTCCTCCTCCAGCATGGGGAGCGTGCCCAGTGTCGCCAGTACGCCTTGGTCCACTTCCTCTTGTGAGATCTCAGTCCCTGAATCAGGAAGCAGTGAGACTTCGGCCAACCAGAACTGTGCAGGTGGAGAAAAGGTGGAGTGGATGGAGGGCCAGAGGGAGATTGAGAGCGTAAGGGATGGAGGGATGGGGACAGACCGGGGCTCTGAGCAGGAGGACAGCTGCGAGGCCATGGAGCTTTGTGGCAGCAGTGCAGCCTGCAGCGAGAATGGGAACGTGGCCGTGGCAGCTGGGGTGCCGTCCATTATCATGTCTGAGGATGGAGATGGTGGACCTACAACGCTTGGCAGTCTGGTGGAAGGGCTAAAGGATGAGTTGAGGAAACAGAAGAGTGTGTACGAGGCCAGGATCAAAAAGTAAGTCTTTGTATCGGACAAAGCTTCTCCATGTCAAGAGCACCTAGATAACTTAAAAACTCTTAGCAAAATAGTCATCCTTGCACATTTTCTCATAGTGCCCATTGTCTAGCAAATGAAAAATGAGTGAAATTAAACTATGATCCCAGGAGAGTTGAATCAAGGGCAACCGGACTTATTTGTAGACTCTTGAAGACGTTTCATTTCTCATCCAAGAAGCTTCTTCAGTTCTGACAGACTGGTACCTGGGACACACACAGAACACCTGGGACTCTCCATCAGTCTGTCAGAAAAGAAGAAGCCTTCACATGAACCTTAACAGATGAATTAAACTATTCCGTGTCCAGGCCTGTGGGAAGCACAGCTGTGTAAAATCTGGCTTCTGTAACTCCTCTGCAACTCCTCTATGACTACAACTATAACTAACTAAACTGCCTACAAATATGAGCATTTCTAATGTGTGCAAAGCATTATCAGCTTAAAGGCAAAGCTGCTCTTTGTGGCAGAGGTCTTCCTCATACCTGAATGAGTTTGTGGTGGTTGCTATGATTGTTTAGTTACAGATGCAAAATGTGAAACTGCAGAGGGTCAATCAAAGTGAGGACCCGTAAGACCCAGCTGACAAAAAAACATGACCTATCAATAGGTAGGACCAACAGTGAGAACCATGTAGACCCTAACCATCAACATAAATGCTAATTCCATGTTTTATTGTGAGCTAAGTCTAAAGTCAGTTCACCCTAGGAAGTTTTCCATAATGCATCTTAAAAGCTGCATGAGGCAACTTGGCAAGTGGCAACGAGAGGTGACTGTAGTTTTCAGGTTTTAAGGACTTCATTACCCAGAAATTCACTGTTCACTCCTTGGAATTAAATGTCTTTGTCTTATTTACTGGTAGGGGTGGATGTGGTGATAAAAATCTTGGCCACAGCTTCAACCATTGTTGGGGAGTTGTTTCTCTGGACAAAGTGTTCACTTGCTGCTGCTCAGGAGTTTGTAGTGCACTCTTAAGTTTCAATTAATCATTTCCTGTGCACTGAGAGGATTTCTGATGCATGACCATAACCAGAGTTTCATCTGGGCAAACAGGATAAATCTACAAGTTAGTGGTTTCCTTCCCTTCTATGGTATAATCTACAGTAGGATGGGTATATATTTATATATATATATATATATATATATATATATATATATATATATATATATATATATATATATATATATATATAAACCAGCCTAGTGCAACTTTTATGTTTTGTCCTACAACCTGAACATGACACAACAGTTTCTCATATTTTAGCCGTGTCTTTATTTTAAAGTCTATGTTTTGCTGCCCCCCTCAGGCTGGAGGAGTCCAGTGCAGCTCTTTGTGCCCAGATGGAACGTTTGGAACAAGAGATGGAGCAGGAGAAGAAGAAGCAGCGCATGCTCGAGATCAAACTACGAAACTCTGAGCGGGCGCGGGAGGACGCAGAAAACCGCAACCGGCTGCTTGAGAAAGAGATGGAGGATTTCTTTTCCACGCTGGGAGATCTGGCCCTGGGAGCAAGGACTAGTGACATATGAGAGCATGGCCGCTCATCTGTCTGGGGCCAAAAGAGTGGCTGACGTCAGGGTTTATATTTCAGGAGGTTGTCGCTTGCAAGGGCTCGTGTCCTCCTGAAATAATCCTCAATAAATCAGGGCGTTCCTTCTGAAAAAAAAAAGAAATAAAATGGAACAGGCCATATTTGTGTACATTCAGGGCAAGTTCAGATTAACTGAAATATCGAGATGAGACAACATAAGGATGTAAAAATCAAAGCGGGATTGGCTACTTGGTACTTGTCAGATTGATCTTCATAAAGCGCTGAGTG
Organism: Myripristis murdjan; assembly: GCF_902150065.1. Taxonomy (NCBI): domain Eukaryota; kingdom Metazoa; phylum Chordata; class Actinopteri; order Holocentriformes; family Holocentridae; genus Myripristis; species Myripristis murdjan. The sequence goes on from NC_043998.1 coordinate 23,510,499, forward strand.
AGTTGGACTATCCTTGAAGTGCAGTGATACTCCAAGAATGCTTCAAATGGAACGGGAGTAGGAGGGAACCATACTCTTGGTGACATTACCAGGGTTTGTTTTGCAGAGCCAGTATTTTAAACAGGCCCGGTACCTGAGTGCAAGCGGTGGAACATGATTAAACACTCATTTTCTCTGTACTGGAAAGCACTGACTTCTTCAACCACTACTGTACAAGGACATTAAGTGAAGGGATTTTGTGCAGAAACTAAGATTCAGTGAAAGAGACGCTGTTATTGTTGAATGCGGACAGCCAACATATTTATCTATACTTATGTACAGCTGTACAGTGGTAGCACCTGTAGAAGTTCCTCCTTGTGCACTTATTCTACACCGATCACGCATTAGTACGTCACACAGTTATTTCTTGAATGTTATTCAGTAGAATCAAAACCACCTCAGTGTTTCTTAACCACGTTGTTACCAAACCATTCCTTGTTACTTCCAATAGCTGAAAAGAAAGTAACACATGGCTTCCCAAACAATTCCTCTTAAGAATGGACTAGATAAACAGTGTAGCATTAAAGCGGCATGAAACCAGGCAGAAAATCAAATTTTTACTGACATCTAGTGATTGAAATATTTGTCTAGTTGCAGGATGTAAGTATTAGGTCTAGTTTTAGGTCAAGTATGTGGTCCAATTCAGTATTAGGTCACTTTTACACTTGATAGTCCAGATTAACGATTCTTTTGATAAATTCTTACTTTGCATTTGGTTCTGTTGGCTGCCATATGGACAGCCATGTATAAACCTAAGTGATGTGTTTTCTTCATATTGGTCAGAGAAGAAAGCACATACCATGGACCATCAGCCATGGACCTTAACATTTATGGCAGTTTATCCTGTTTTGGTCTGCAGTTCAAAGGAAGATGAATGAAACAGAAAATGAAAGACTGATACCAATCTGATCAGTGAGGATACTGGTGTGTTGATTGTTCAAAAGTGGGCACACTGCCATCAGATGTTGGTACCAACGTAGAAGTGTCATGATTTCATAACTGCATTACGAGGGAGAAAAATGAGGCGCAGTAAGCTATGTCCCATGCTCCTACGTAGCCCTGCAGTTGCTACTTTATTGCCTACAATAAATTAGCTTCTTTTGAGGCACTGCAACATCTTGGCATTAGTCACTGTCTTCGGTACAGATCTGTCTGTGGAGGTTCTGTCATCCAGGTCATGGTTATCCATAAAGAGTTCACTCAGTGTCCACTGGAGTTGTTTGTAAATTCTCGAAGACGTTTCATGTCTCATCTAAGAAGCTTCTCCCATTCTGTTGGACTGCTGGGGAGTTCCAGGTATTTAACCTGTGTAGGGATGTCACAACTGAAGAAGCGTCTTGGTTGAGAAGTGAAATGTCTTTGAGAATCTACAAACGACTCCGGTTGCCTCGAGTGAACATATGTGGACACTCCAGATCTCTCCTGGAACCGATCCAAGATCCACCTCTTTCAAGTGGACCAGTGCTTGATCAGGGTGTTCTCACCTACCCAGAAGAGCCACCTCAACACACCAGAGTTCAATTCAACTGGACTAAACACGACAGGTGTGAAAGTGACCTTAGATGGCTGTTGGATGTGGTCAGAAAAGCAACATAATTTAATTTCAACCTATAGCTGTCAGGGCAGCAGTGCTTCTCTGCCATAAAAGATTCAGGGTTTCATTAGCCTTTCATTCGGCAGTCAGTCAAAGGTGGGACTTCTACAAAAGCTGCATCTGTATTCCTGTTTGTGTCCTCAGGCCCTTCTCGTGCCTATCTAGCCACCATGATGACAAAGCCTCAGTCTTTGGTTTACTCTGACCAACACAGATGTCAATATACCTTTAATGTACAGACGATATAACAGGGACAGTGTAAGTACTTCAAGCATTTTCAATTTAGCATATGCTGCCTAGTATTCAGGACACGTGACAGTAGGTGAAGGCCATTCGCAGTACACAGTAAATACCAAAGCTGGACACACTCTGCCGTTGGCTCACTAAAGATCAGAATGGCCTGCCATGTTGATTTTGGCACACGAAGCTGAACACTGCCCTCAAAGAAACAATGGAATTTCCTGCGTTGTGCCTTCAGGGAAGTGTTTTTAAATAGGAAACATGTAGTGTTGCTTGCTCGTCCAGAGGTGTTGTGCATATACTCTCCCATAGTACACACAGTGGCTGCATTAATGTCCGTTTTTTCTTTTTTATTATTATTATTATTTTGATATTGCAACAAACTGCTGAAGATATTAATAACTTGATCTCCCTAGAAGGTGCCAATTCTTGTGAAAGTGAATTGTGAATTTGAATGGAAGTTTTGAATTAAGAATGTATCCTTGTAGTGAATGTAATGTGTTGTTGATGAAGCCAGCCCTATAAAAAAAAAAAAAGTTACCCAGTTACCAGAGCAAAACAATAATTTGTTGACGATTTGACTAAAGCAAATCAGCCTTATAATTATTATATTACTCAGTTCTTCTTCCCACAGCACTGTACGACATAAACCAAGCTGGATGCATGGTCCATTAATTGAGCTCACACAGGCCTGGTTCATGAACTGAGCTCAATTAACACTCAAATTCATATGTTTCCAGAATGAACATATATGTATTGTGAGCGTTGCATGTAGCTAGATTGTTGAAACTGTCCTTTTTCAGCAGCTCATCGCCAGATTCTCCATGCAACACTTATTTCTTCAAGCCCCCAATAAGCGGTCTAGTGAAAAGTGAAAATGTGCTTTCAGTTAGATAAGACAATGTGACTGTATTTTTTTCTTTCTTTTTTTTTTACATTTTATACAGATGCATATAGATAGTGTTATTTGACTGCCCTCTTAAAATGCAAATGTTTACAAGGTAATGCTTTGAGGGGAATTATCCTTTAAAGGCTTTTCGACATCTAAATCTATAGCGGATAAGATTAATGATTCCAGCCAAGGCGTTTATTTTCCTCTATGTCTCATAACCAAGGCTAAATGTTTCCTATGTCTCTGCTGAACATATATGGTGCTTATTTATTATGGATTTACACTATTGTAATGAATGGACATCTATGGGAATAAAAGGTGACAAGATCATCAGCGGGACATGAGTGAACCTCAATTTTCGGAGCATCTGAAGCACAGCTGTGGTTTCAACATGTTTTCCGTAAAATATTGTTTGGTGTGTTTTTAATAATCTAGCTGAGCTGTGCCAGAAAAAAATGAGGTGACGGGAAGAACGGAAAAAAAGGGGGAAAAAAAAACACATTCCTGGATTATTGTGGTGGTGGCAAAAAAACAAAACTCGAATAACAAGTTGCCCTATATTTCCAGCGTCACACTTAAGTGCATTAAAGGCATTATTTCAACAAGAAATACATTTACTATCATGTAATTGAATGGGCCCCTATGGTAGGAATTTCCATGAGTCTCAACTGACATGCATACTTACAAATAAAGAAGTTTAATATAGGCGCTGTTCAAAATTTAAAAACCTTTTTTTTCCCCAAGCGGTTTCAGACTCTCTCAAGTTTGGCTTCTTCACTAAAGAATTACTGAAATCCTCCCACTCAGGCCAGTTTGAAGCACTTCAACTGGAAAGCCTCTAAACAGCAGATTTACCTGATTTGCATCAGAGGAGCCGCTGCTGTCATCCAAGCAGCTCCAGTATTAAAAATAATTAGTCTCCTATTCATTCAGTAAGTACTCCTCTAATTCAACACTTTTTCTCAAAACAGAAAGGTTATTCTTATCTTGAACCAGAGAAGATGTAAAATCAAAATCATTAGACCTGAACAATACAGAACTTACAAAAAAAAAGCACTAGGGAAGATTTTTATGTAAAAATCCACAGAGACGATCGTCCTGTCCTCACCAAATGATTCCAGCTTCTCAAATTAATCCCAACTGTGTCCAGAGGCTGCCAGGGAGTCGTCCAGGTGAACAGAGAGTGATCAGTGAGTACAATTTACGTGTCACCTCAACAGCAGCGAAGGGAGCGCTCTGTCTAAAGAAACCTGAAAAGTCAGATTTTTGCAACCTCCAACTTGGGAAAAAAGCAGTGGAATACCATGCAAAGTGTATGTTGTTATGCAAAGATGGCCACATACACTGTCAGTAGAAACAACCTCAATTTTAAACTGTGGGCGGTGAACATTCAGTTTTATAGAGTCATTTTTTCCCATGTGGTACGTTAATAATCACAAAACCTTTGCAGTGGGTTAATAAGCCAGCATAACCACAGATAATGGTTTTCTATAGAGTGTATTAATGAGCATTTGCTGCTTCTTACTTCACGGCTACAACACAATTTCTGGGTAATAAAGTCCTTCAAACGTCCAAAATTCAAACAGTTAGTTCCTGCTACCACTAGATGCCGCCAAAGTGTGACCTCAATGCCTGTAAAGGGTTTTTACTCCTGAGGGTGAGCGACAATTTCTTTTTACTCAGGAAAAGAAAAGACATACAAGCATGGATCAAAGTGTATTTCTTTTATTTGCAGTACATGTTTTTTTTTTTTTTTTTAAAGAGTTGGCATCATCAGATCCCAGTGCATGTATTCTAGTAGTGCACTTCTTCGTTGGTTGCGGTTTTTGGGACGCGCAGAGCCAGGAATTCTTAAAACTACTTGCATGGCTGGATTCACTAGCAAACATTACAAACCAGCACCATACATATAACGAGTTTATTTCATTTTTTTTTGTAGGTATTTACTTATCTTTTTGTGTTTATTAACATTATTTGGCCTTACCGCACACCCGAATCGAAATCCGCTGGCCAGGTGTGACCCGAAGAACTCCCCTGTCTCCGTTTCAACCTCTGGCCACAAGATTCGACTCAGTGGGTAAGACTGATTACGTAACATTATGACTATAAACAAGTCACAGAAATAAAAATTGATCTTATTCATAAAAAAAAGGAAAAACATGGATTGACAGTACCAAACATTTTCTCTACCTTCAGGAGACAGCTAACGAAGGCTAGGCCCATCACTTACTACTAGCACAGTTTGCCGAAGGTATTGCACATGAACTGTAAAAAAAAAAAAAAAAAAAAGAAAAAAGAAAGAAACAAAACAAACAAAATAAGGAACAAAAAATACATATAACAATTCTCTTACTTCTAGGTGAAGTATACATAATGTACAAAACTAGAAGTCTGCTGAAATTGACAAATAGTACACTTTCAAATAAATAAATAATGGAATCTGTTATTCACACGTCTTCGATAGCTAATTCTGCGGGCGAATAAGTATATGCAAGAACTGGCAGAAATTCAGCGTGAGGTAGTTCATCAAAGCTGACTGAAATCAGAATTACATCGTTTGGAGAAATGCAGTAATAACAATAATAATAAAAAAAAAAAAAAAAGCAACAACAACCTAAACAGAAAAAACAACAACAACAAAAACCCATCTAACTCCAATTAAAGCCCTACCATGCTGGGATGAAGAAAAATTAAGAGCACTTTAAAACAACAATTTTTTTTTTCTAATTGATATTCTGTGTTGTATTTTTAGCAATTACAAACAAACGGATACAAATCGCTGTGATTTTCCCTGGTTTTTAACGTCTTCTTGCAGATGTCGGCGTCGCTGAAGTCTCACTTTTTACTCCGGGTTTGCAGAACTCGCCTACTGCTGCACCGAAAAACAGACTAATAATAATTTACGTTACTTTTTCCATCTGGCAGAATCTGCAAGGATTTGGTAACTCGTTATCTTAGACCGCGTTTTGTTTTGCAATACACTAATTCGATTCTGCAGTCAATCAATAAAAAAAAGACTTTTTTTGCAGTGCTAATGTGCAGAATCGATGCATGAAGCAGTGGACCATGCAATCTTGTAAAACACTCAATAATCTCACCTCACTTTGCTGTCATGATCTAAAATTAAATAATCTCCTCGTTAGATTGATCAGCTAATTTTCCAGCCCGCAAATCCGTCTTTGTGCCGGAAATTATGTTCCTACATCTATGTTTTGTTCACAAACCTCATGAACTAGATATAAGTTAGTATAGTGCAAACCAAAACTACTTCTGACCAACAAATGACCAAATTATTCCTTGCAGATTCAGCCGTCCACCTCTTAGCCATGAAGCCAAACTGCAGCAGGCGTTTGGAAACCACGGAGCAGAAAGTGGCTCTGTTCAGCCGTCCACGTCTGGCAGACAAAGACAAGTCGCCGACGAACAAAACTTCTGCTTGTGCTGCGACCGAGCCGTCTGAAAGCCAATCTCTCCTTGTAACTTTACTTTAAGCTTTCTGGAAAAAGTCTACATCAAAGACCGAGAGAGGTTCGACAGAGACAGTACTGTATTACACTTTTTTTGTTTTTTAGACAATCCAAGCACAGTGTTGGTTAGGCTTCTGCTATCAGTGTCCACAACGCATCTTTCTGAATACGTGACGTAACATCGTACATTCCTACTCTGCTTTTCACAAACTGAAGTTTTAGTTTAGCGCAAACATTTCTTAGGGGCAGAGCGGCTCTGGAGGCAGAAATAATCTTGCTGGTTGAGTTTAGAGTTCGGATCGGGTCGTATATTTTTGTCCGAGCCCGACCCGACATTGACAGGCATTCTTGTTTTTGTGTCCGAATCCGACTCAAGCCTGAGATTTTGCTTGTCCACCATCGCTAGGTTACATTTACCGCCTGAAATATGAGCATGAACCCAAACATAATTTCTTAATTTTTGTCTAAACCCGGCCCGACCCAACTCAACAGGCTCAGGTTGGGTATCCTTACACTGTGTTTCAGTCAGCTAGCAGGAAAACTTGGCAAAGAACGAACATTTGACACAATAGAAATAAAAAACGGAAATGGCAATGACTTCTTCTTCTTCATTCACTCATGATCATGACACTGATGTTGTTTAAAGGCTAGCTAGCCGAGCCAGAAAACAAAGTATGGATAGTTGGCATTATTCTGTTTGTAGATGGATTGCTAGACTTTACACGTTTAAATCTAGAGTTTTGATCTAAGGTTGCTTAGCCAGGAAAACTTTGGTTCTTTGGCTCCACCCACTGAGGTAAAATTAAACCAACGAGATTATTCCTGCCTCCAGAGCGGCTCCGGTTCCAGTGGATGTTTGTCCGACTAAAACCCCAAATCTGACGACTTTTCAACGGCGAACGTTCTCAGATACCACCGCGCGATACTGCCGATAAAGCAGCCATCCATTTCGCTCTGCACCGTTTGATTTGACATCCATCGAGAACTTTTTTTAAAAAACGAGGGCTATTCTGATCACTCTTCTCCATTACAATCATCACATTTAATCTGTACACAAAGTAAAGCCACAAAACCATTATGAAACCTAGATTTCGGTTGCTGTCACTGCAAAGAAACACTTTTTTGTTTGTTTGTTTTTTTATTTACTTTGATGAAAGACCTTGATAAAACTGCCCTTTCTTTTGAAATGACTCGAACTCATGCTAAAGCATCTCAAAGTATACGTCATCACCGTCATACCCTGCAAAACACTGCAGCCTCCAACTTTAGGGTCAAAATCAACAACAGTAGAAAAATATACAATACATTTGTGAGAACTACAACCGCATCGTACGTGATTTTTTGTTTGTTTGTTTGTTGGTTTATGATATGGAAACTGTTGCTTTTATCCGGACACAACAAAAACCTTCTACACACGGTGAACACGTCTTCCCACGTAATCAGGAATGAATGCTTGACAAACAACAGGCACTTTTCCTTTCAAAGCAAAACACTCAAGAAGGGCACTATTATTGCATACAGTAAGAATCAGTTCGCTTTTGAGCTTGGGGTTCTGGTGCCGTTTTTAACATGCTGGGCTTTATATAGCTATATATTCTTTTTTTTTCTTAAACGTGTTTTTATTCACAAAATGCAGGCAAGTCTGGTTGGCAAAGGGTTTGGCCAATTCTCTGAAGAACCACTTTCAAATTTACTAAGACGTTTCGACACACCTGAAACCTGGCAGAAAATTCACAAAAATACCGTAGTAACATTACTAATAGTAGGATCTCGTGGTGGTTAAGCAGAAATCACATTGTTCCATCAGGCCGCAGAGTCGCTCTCCATCTCCATCTCCATCTCCATCCCATAAAACACACCAAACATCAACACGTTCACAAGCCTTCTCGGTATCACACCGCCCTACTTGACCGAAGCACTTTCTACTCACAACTTAACCGATTCCACAACCTCGCCTTTACAACTCGACCTTTCTCTCCAACGACAACGCAACGCATCCCGCGAGTCTTTTACCGTCGACAACAACACCTCACCGTCAAATCAAGCCGTCTGACCCGCAGAGAAAGCAAGAGGAACTTTGCGTCCGGCGATGCTTTTCTGCGGTCTGATATTTTTTTTGTGTGTTTTGTTTTGTTTTTAAATCAAAGTGATTCCACCAGTACAACTCCATAATGTCACACAAGAGGAAGAGGTACTTCAAGCACTTAAAAAATAACTCAAGAAAGTCATCAAAAAAGTTCCAAAACCTAACTAACTAAGTGACTAACTGTGCCATTTCAATCCCATAGCTTACCAATTCCTAAAAAAAAAAAGAAGAAGGTAAAAATCAGGCAAAAAAGAAAAGTCAGATTCTCATATCAACACCGGGGTGAGTGGAAATCTCAGCGTTTGTGAGATTACGTGGTGACTATACAGGAACTGAGTAAAGAGCAAAGTATAAAGCTTTTGTTAAACGGAAATTTTACAACGAAGGAAGTAGTAGTGACTCACGAGAAAACAGCTCACTTTGTACAAATAAATCTAGATGATCTCAGTTTAAATCAATGGATATGTCATATGCATTTAAAAACGATATCCATTTCCATGTGAGATAAAATAGATAAGGAAGTATTACCGGGGGAGTACTAAGACCATACATTTGTCAATTAAATAATGTTTCAATGGCTCACTGCAAACTTGTATTGAAGAGGAAAAAAAAAAAGTACATCTACAGTAAAATCTGTACAAACTCAGTCTACACTTATATGGCGAGTTGTAAAAGCAGTAGCTTACAAGTGAGAGAAATGATTTTGAACAGAAAAATAGATCACATTAAAACATTTTACAGGTATTTTCTTTCAAATTCTCACCGTCGGTTAATACAAACCGGGACATAGTGAAATCATAAAAGTTCTCATCTTCTTAGGTTTCAAAAAAAAAAAAAAAATTAAGAAATGCCACAATAAATTACAGCGAAGACTCAGTCAAAAGATAATCTACAAAAAAAAAGAAAAAAAAGACTAGAATTATAAAAAGAAAAAATTGCAAATATTCGTCCTTTCAGAAAACAAAAGAAAAATGTCTCGAACAGCTAGCGAAAACTGGCTTAAACGCTACACTACTGAAGACAAGCAGAGAGGAGGAGGGGGCGGAGTCAGAGACGGGGGCGGGGCCAGGAGGAGCCAGTGTCGGACATGCGGTCTGGGATCCGACCAGGAGGCGTGGCCTAGCCCCGGACGAGGAGGTGGAGCTGATGATAGTCATCTGCAGCAGCCCAGGGGGCCAGGGGCCGTGGCGGCGGCGGCGCTGGTCGTGGCGGCGGCGGCAACGGCGGTGGTGGTGCTGGCCGTCTCCAGGCTGCTGTCGGTGTCGGTCAGGGTGGGGTCGGTCGACATGGACGAGACGTCGTTGGCGGAGGCGGAGGAGGACGTGGAGGGGTGGTGCTGGTGCTGCTGGGGGCTGCTGCTCACTGCTGCACCTGCGCTATGAGAAACACAGCCAGCTGCCTGTGGTCAGCAAGAGAACGCCAACCTGAACACACACACACACACACACACACACACACACACACCGCTTTGTGCTGCAGCCCCGCCACCTAATCCACTTCAATCCAACTGTTGTGCCATAAAGTTTCCTCTCTGCTGCCTGTAATGCTCAGCTTTTCTTGTTATCACAGTAACAGAGGTGTTCATTCAGTTTCCGCTATTTTGTCCCCCCTCATTGTATGTAAATAGGGAGGACAAAAAATTAGAAACACCTCTCGATATAATGTAGTCCAGTACAAGAGCTCCGCAAACTACAACCTCAATAATAAGCATAGAATTAAATTGACACATTCTCCCTGGTTGAGTGAACAGAGCTCTGGTTACGAGCCGGTGTGACAGCAGGCAGGGGGGTGGGCGGGGCTTATTTGCATATTCATCGATCTGCACATTTTTAACGAAGGTAAGATTTAGAGTTAGGGGCTTAATAACAGACTGGAGGGGGGACTTTCTCACCTCGTGCACTGACAGAAGCATGTTGCATAGAAGAATCATCATTTTCCGGTCTTGGGAGAGGTTAATGCATGCAGAAACACACACACACACACACACACACACACACACACACACACACACACACACACACAAAGCCACACAAGAAACTCCACTAACCTAAAGAAGCCGGCTGTCCTCTGATCACGCCGTTCTTCGTCCTCTCCTCCCAGTCCAACACTTCTTTGTATATCAACTCTGGAGACACAAACACATCATTCAATGAGACACTGGAGGTGTAAATAAAGGAACCTTCAGATTTTTTCACCAGCCTACCCCTCCGCCCATCCCATGACATAAAACTGTGCTCCTGTTCCTCCCTGATACACCTCTGTCCCGTCATGTCATGTCCTGTCCTGCCCAACATCCTGTTCTGACAGGAAATACATCACATCAAGGAAGTCAGATGCACAAGAAGATAGCTTTATGTATAGTATGAAAAAACCAACTATAACATAAACTAAAAATAATATGAGAGATAAATAGATAGAAAGGAGTGTATCATCTTAGATTTACCCTGTTTGCCCAATTTTAAATGTGGACAATTCATTCTTTTATTATTTTATTTTATATTATTATATTATTTATTTATTGTATTAATTTTATTTTATTAATTATTAATTTTATTTTATTTTATTATATTATATTATTAGTTTATTTAATTTAATTTAATTATTTTATTAATTTTATTTTATTAATTATTTATTTTATTAATTATTTATTTTATATCATTTGTACTTGCTTCACCATGCTGGTCCTGATGTCATTTATACTGTTTTGAGTAAATCGGGTGCACACATTTTTATTTCAGTATTCACATTTTCTTCTTGTTGTATTTTGTGTGAGCAGCTGTGTGCAGCAGCCCAGGCTGGAGCCAGGAAACGGCAGCAGGTCACACCCGAGGTGTGAATTCCCTGATGTCCTGATCCCTCCCTCAGCGCTGAGGAAGAGGAAAAGGTCAAGACGGAGGATTCAGACAGCCGGCGTCACACAGCAGCAGCTCAAACGGGGCCGCAGACGACCGCGCTGTCACGTCTGCTCACAGCGGCACCAGCCAACATGTTGATGTAAAAATACTCGTCTTGTCCGTCTGAATCCTGAAGCCGGGCCGCAGAGGGGCGAACAGAGTCCCGTCGCCGCCGAGCCGCCGCAGATTTAGAGTCTCCCTGTTTGCCCGAATGACATTCTTGTCTCAGGTTCGGTCACTCGAGGGGAAATGTCTCTGCCCACAGGAAATGAATCCATCCAGAAACATCCACACTCACCAACATCACATCATCATCTTCCTCCTCTGGTGTTTCTTTGGTTTTTAAAACGTCACCACCTGGCCGGGTGTACTTTACTGACGTCATGATACATCATTTCTGAACATCGCATTTCTCAAATCTCATCACTTATGTGGGAATCCGGGAGATCCCTGCTTTGTTTGTTTGTTTTATTTTGAAATTTCATCTAAGCTGTCACCGCCTCAGGTCATCTGTCAATCAAACAGTGTGGGGGCGGGGCTTGGGTTTCCTGTTGACAGAGGTTAGGTTTCTCTTCTCTGTGTCTGTTGCTGCTCAGGCTAACAACCCAGCTCTTCTTCCTCTGGTTATTCCAAACTAATTTTTGCAAATTAGGACTGAAAAAATCCTTAAATCTCAGTTTATATAAGCAGAACTAAGTTAGGACACATTTGTTTTCCTGATTTCCACATTTCAGGCCGAGGAAACGGGAAAGCAGGAGGACGATGTACACGAGCTGACTGCCAAGAGTTTTTTTTTTTTTCAGCTTTACAGTCAAGATAGGATTATGTGTTTTCCTAATTTATAAAATATGGCAGATTGTGCTCAAGAAGAAAAACAACAACACTGCAGAGAGCTGAGCGCCGCCGACAGCCAATCAGAGAGCAGATATATCTGTGAGAAGAGGAGGAGAGGAGGAGAGGGAGAGGAAAGGAGAGGAGAGGAGAAGCGAGAAAAGAGAGGAGAAAAGAGAGGGAGAGAAAATAGGAGAAGAGAGGAGGAGAGAAGACGAGAAGAGAAGAGAAGGGGAGAAGAAGAGTGGAGGAGAGAAGACCAGAAAAAGATGAAGAGAAGAAGAGAGGGAGAGAAAAGAGGAAGAGAAGAGGAGAGAAGACAGAAGATAAAAGAAGAGAAGAGACGAGGAAGAGAAAAGAGGAAGAGAATGAGAGAAGATAAGAGGAGAAATAAGAGAAAAGAGACAAAAAGAGAAGAAGAGAAGGAGGCAAGAAGAAAAGAGAAGAGGTGAAATGAGAGAAGGAGGGGAGAAGAGAAGAGAAGAGAAGAGAAGAGAAGAGAAGAGAAGGGTATAAAAAGCTGAGCACGGTTCTCTCCCTCCTACCTTTCCACTCCTCCACCGTGTGCTCTCGTTCATCCAGCTGCTTGTCTGTGATCAGCGGCGGCGGCTGGAAAGAAAACAGACAGACAGAGACAGACAGATAGAGAGAGAGAGAGAGACAGACAGACAGACAGATAGAGAGAGAGAGACAGACAGACAGACAGATAGAGAGAGAGAGAGAGACAGACAGACAATCAATATAAATCTACAACAGACGATACACAGAATTACATTTATTTCACAAATCCTTCCAGTCACGGCCTTGGCTCGCTGAGAAATGTTAAACTATTGTCACTTGTTGATTTAAGTCTCTTTTCCAGCGGAGCCGCGGCCATGAGGCAGCAAACTAATTTAAAAAGAAAAATGAAAAACACCGATCATAAAACCATCTGTAAAAAAAAAAAAAAAAAAAAAAGGCTGTCCATCCAAAAGCCAGTTAACAACACAGACGTTTCAAAAGATGCTTTTGAAGACAAACTTTAATGAAATTTAAGGCTTTTTTTAGGACAAATAATCTTTTTCTCTTTTCTCTTTTTTTTTCAAATCAGCATTTCACAGCTCTTAGGTAGGAATTTGGTTGTTATTAACTAGGTGGTTCTAAAAAAATGTTCTGTGTTTTCATATTAATATTGTAAATGTCCTTCAGGTGCTGTTGTAGTAAATCTACCCAATACTTTCTTCCACAGCTTCACAGCTCAGTACGAAGGATTTTCTAGGTAACAGCGAAGTAAAAAGTGAGCCAGGTTTGCAAATAACCCTAACATCGAAACATGTGCAGAAACTAAATTAAGAAAAAATGCTTTATGTCGAAATTAAGACCTCACAAAGTCCAATTTAAGACTACTTTAAAACCTTTAATGCCTAATATTTGCAAAATGGGATTCAAGACATTTTAAAACTTTTTATGGAGCGGTATGAAATAAATTGATGAATTAATGAATGAATTAATAAATGAATAATGTCCTTGTCATCATCCTGTGTCCTTTCTTTTGTTTGTTTGTTTGTTTGTTTGTTTGTTTTTTGTCTGTTTTGCTCTGTTTGATGTCTTTGTCTCTATGTTAGTCTTTATGTCACCTGCCTAGGGACTACAGATGAAAAGTAGCTGTTTTTACTAATTCTAGCATATTTACATGGGTGTATCTTTCACACAAATGTTCATGAATATGCATTGTCCCTATTAAATAAACCAATAAATAAATAAATAAATTTTCGGTTCGCTCTTCTGCCCTACAATTGTCTTACTAGGTCACATTTCTGCATTGAGATATATTGATTTTGATATTTGGTCGATGCTGTTTTAGGTATTGAACTGATGCTGTTACCTGAAATGACGATAAATCAGGGACCAGATGGGCGTTTAGCATCTTGTTCAGGGACTGATGGACACAAACAGAGCCTGAACCTGTGACTTTTGCATTACAGTCACAGTCTGCTGGGTGTTTTTGAGTCCTGCTCTGACCTCGTCTGCAGGTTTTCTCTTCCAAGCCGACTCCACAGCAGCTGATTCCCCTGATGAATGCCTCCCCCTCTGGTGGAAGTCGCGCTCATCAGTGGAAATCGGCCGCCGTCGTGTTTCGGCTGGAATTAAAACCCGCAGACGACGGCAACAAGATTGAAAACCGCCGCACTAAACAATCCTCACAACACACCCGCTTGTCAATGTGTTTTTCTGCTTCGCTGTGCAAGAAACTTTTTTTTTTTTTTTTTTCCAGGAAATGCCTCAGACCACTAAAAGTCAAATTTATAGCGGCGGCGGCGCTGGAATAAACTCGCCTCAAAGCGAGTCATGAGATAGAGTTATCCGTCCTCGCCGGAGTCGGACTGGGATTTGATTCATTTGTGCAGCGTCGGAGTAAAAAATCTGCACACAAATCTGCAGCTCCCAAGGCCGGATTGTCACTTCTCAGAGAGGAGAAGGGAGAGCAAGAGGAAAAAGCAGCAGCAACTTCCCTCATCCTCCAATCCTCCAAGCCCGATCACCTGCAAGCCTGCTTTGTGCCGCTTTCCTAAAGAGGCAGCACTGGACTGACATGGCCTTCAAGATCATTTACATAATTTGAATCATTCACAACTTCTCCAGCCCCCTTGGATGCAACACACACACATAAAAACACACCACTTGCACACACACAACAAACACTTCTGAAAAAGAAGCACTTACCGCCTCCACTTCGGTCGGATCGTACCACACGTTGATGTACGGGTGCTGGAGAGCCTCGTCCACCGAGATCCGTTTGGACGCGTCTATTACCAGCATTTTGGATAAGAGGTCTCGGGCTTGGCTCGCTGAGGAAGCAAAAACAGAGAAGTGAATGGATGGAGAGGAGCAGGGCCGCGCTGAAGGACTCAAAGCTTGGTTAACCTAAATGGCAGACGATTTTAAAATTCAGCATTCACTTATCGGAAATGTTTAGACAGCCTGCGATTGATCAGCTGGAATTATTTCGGCAGTAGACGTTTTTTTCCTTGTTGAATTTCGGTACTGAAAGGCGCCATAAATCTGCAAACATGCAAGAAGCAACACTGGCTCGTCGTTCGCAGCAACAACAAAAATGCCCCAAAATCCTTGGTTTGGAAGCGTTTTAAGGTTTCTGATGATAATTAAAAAGCCGAGTGCCAGATACTGAACTCAAGACTGAACTCAAGTGCCATCACTCAACAGCAACTTTGGGAAATTATCTTAAAAGTTTATTAATGGTTTTATTAGATGGAAAGTAGGGGTGTAAAACCAAACAGTTCAATCCACAGGACACCATCACAGATCCAGACTTTTTCCTTGGAGAGAATAATTGTTGATTAATAATTGTTGATTTTGGCAAATGAGACAAAATACAGAAAACAGCAGAAATGATGTTTTTTTTTTTTTCTCCCTAATGCACAAAACAAATCAAACTGAAACCTGCATCCCAAAAGCCACAGTACAAACCAAACCGTGCGTTTATTGAACTTTTACACCCAACAGCTTTGTAAATTAAGTCCTACAACGTCGGTTAACGCCATCATATAAATCATCGTTTTATTCACATCACAGACATCTGAGGCAAATGAAGCTTCATTGAAAAAAGGCTGGTTAAAAATTCACTTCACACAAAAAAAAAAACAAAAAAAACAAAACAGCATTCATGACAGCTCTAGTTAGTGGTTTCCTTTGCTGATGATCCATCGCTCCGTCCAACTTTCCATCCCTCCAGTCATTGTTCCACCCTTCCCAGTCTCCCCCTCGCTCTCTCTCTCTCTTTCTCCACTCATTCCTTCCCCTATCACTTCCCCCACCTCTCCTTGTCTCTCTTTCCCTCACTGGCTCCATTCACTCATCATCTCCACTGGCAGCCAGCACATTGACGAATAAATCCGCCGAGTCAAAACAGTGAAACTTAGTCAAACATGATCAGAGCGAGCTGCAGGGTTTCCTCCGGTGCTTTACAGTCGAGGTGAGCTGGTTTGATTAAAAGAGCACCGCCCCTCGACTATAAACTGGTTTCCACTGTCGTGCCACTGCGAGACAGGGGTATCTTCAACCCGGACAGTACCAATGTGAAGTGGGAAGTAGGAAGCGAGTGGTTAAAGTCTGCAGACTCGGCACCAGCTAACTCCTGCAGAACTACGTACCACAAGATTTTTTTCCGTTAGATGTCACTTAGTGTGTTGATAACTACCCTGTTCTCAGTTTTTTTCAGATTTTCATGGACCTGTCCCATTGTGTGTTGGATCCCCACCGCTGCCAGCTCTCTCACTATATATCACATAACGTCCTCATTTCATCAAACACTGTTGATTTGATGTTGGACGTTGTCCTCTGTCCAGACAGCGAGCAGAGCCCTGATGTCCTTGTTTGACCAGGACCAGCTGCACCGTCTTCCCGCCCAAAGCCAGGTAAGCCCCGCCCACCAGCCTTAGCTCCGGCCTCAGGGCTGGGTCAGCCCGGTCTGGCCCATAGAGATGCTCTGGGCCCTCAGCAGCTGGAAACTGGCCCCGACAGCCCCACCGAGGAGCCAGCAGAGACCAGAGGAGACCGTGGAAATGCAACCGGCCTCAGCACTCAAAATCCAATCGGGAAATTTGCATCCAGTTCTCAAGTCTCAAATATTTTGCAATACAGAAACACTTTAAACACCCTGAGGACGGAAACTGGCTGAAAACATACCTGTTCTTCCTGGATTTTCTGGTTTATATACGATTCACTGTATTCAGTATTAATCTTCTCCAAAGGCTTGATTTGATTTTATGGGTGAAATTGTATTTAACATATTTTTTTTAATGGCTTAATTTGCTTTTTAACTTGTTTTATTTCGTTCTAGTGTCTTTATTTTTATCTTGATGTTGAGCAACTTGCTGTAATTTCAGTGTCTTCATTTGTTTTTAAGTTGTTTTATTTTTGCTCTGATGTTTTTATCAGCCTGGTGTTGTGCAGTACCCTGGGAAATGCTTTGCTGTATTTAAATGTGCAATATCAATAAACTGACTTATGACTAAAACCGGTGAAAATCCCAAACTGCATCATTTCCATTGTGACCAGTAGGAGGCAGATTACTTTAGGAGCATCACATCATTTTAACATCAAGTTGAGATGAATTCCTATTACTTTAATTTCCTGGAAAACAGAATATCTCTAATGGTGATGTAAAGCAAAAATCAAGGAAATAAGCGTAACCATTTCATGGGGTCTTAAAAGTCAGCCAACGTTAAATCCATAACATCACCATATCCTGTCACGTCGGTGTTTATCTCTGTCAAGTAAGCCTAAAAAAATTCAAATCATTTCCTTCATGCAGCTGCACACCACGACCTCCAGTGTGAACGCGCCGCCTTCCTCCCTGCTTTCACTGATAAACCTCATCAGCCCGCAAGGAAGCTCGTGCTAATTTGACGTTTCAAATGCAGTGAAAAATCATTTGATTGGGTGTTTATTTACCCATGCATGCAAAACAGAGATGACAGAAAACACTGAATGCGTGTGTGTGTGTCTACGTGTTATTTATGAAGTCATTTACTATCCACCCACTACCATCCTGACTAACACATTTCCTGCAGGAAACTCCAGGCGGGGCACGCTACCAAAGCTCCAGATATGAACACACAACACGTGTAATTTAACAGGACTGCTATCAGGGGAACAGAATGTCACGGATTCTCGTCTGTAAATGAATTAACGCCGAACAGGATGAAGCGTCTTGTTCGATATCTCACGACTGTTCCCCGCTGTTTGCTGTGTTCCTGTCATCTGCTCGGCTTTCAAGCGCGGATACGAGCTCGAGGTGATTTCCCCTCGAACAGTAAACGACTTGCTCTGAACTGTCAGGCCTCGGCGTTTATTCATTAATCTGAGGCAGCGGCTGAAAACTGATTTGTCACTCGGGCTTTTTTTTTGCCGTCAACAGCTCTTTGCGAGGCTGCACACACAAACCTGTGCCGGTTCGTGGACTCGGTACATCTCGGTGCTTTGCTCGTGCACACCTGTCGTGCTGCACTACAAGATTTGTGCCAAGGGTCGCCCAATTATTATTTTCCAAACAGGCACACAGTGTCACATGGTGGCCGCTATAAATACCTGAAGGAGCCTGGTGTTTTCTTATTCTGGAGGACGTCATCTGACCAAAATGTCAATTAAACAACTTCTCAAGGGCAGCAGTTTTATGTGAACCTGCATCTGTACCTGTATTAAAGACCTGTATGGGGTTTTCTATTGTCCAAATACCCCCCTCCTTCAGGGTTTAGTAACATTTCAGCTGTCCTGCAGCAAGCACATGCTAAAAGTGGGTCTCCAACACTGGCTAAATCTGGTGTGCTCGCACAAAATTTTCCATCCCAACCCCAATTTAGGAGAAAGTCTTCACAGAAATGACATGATTTTCACACCGGTAACAACCTAATTGGGTCAAATCAGTGTCTATCAACCCTTAGTCCACTCTAGGGATGTCAACAACAGCAGGATTTTAGCAGCTGAGGACAATTCTGGTGAAATCCCACACTTCTCCACACCTGATTTGACACCACAGAAAAAACAGAAAAACCCCCTTCAGCACACAATGCTTTACTTAAGAAGGGGGGAAATAAATCGGAATGTGAGTCTTTGAGATGCTTCTTGAAACACATAAAGACATCATTATCAAACTGGCATATGAGGGTCATCAATGCCGTTGTTATCAACTGCCAAAAACGTGAAGTATTTTACAGAAATGGCTTCTTACGTTTTTCTTGCCAACGAGTCTTAGCGAAGGCTGTGAAGAGATCGCACCATCAGAGACAAAATCCTGCAAGCATTGCTTAAAAATAATCTTTAGGAGAGTCAGACAACCATGGAAGACGACTAAGGCACTCCATCTTTGAATGAGGCAATATAATTTATTCTTTGAGCAACTAAACAGACCAGCGCATATCGGCTCTCAGCCTTCAGTCAAAGACTTAATTATTTTGCTTTATTCAAAGACTTCACAGAGTGCCTTCATCTTCTGCATAGTTGTCTGCATCAACCAAAGATTAAGATAAAGCAAGACTTCCTGGATTTTTGTCTCTTGGACTTTGACCTGTCCCACTAAAGATCACCTGTCATATGAGCCTCATTCCCAATGTCGTCCCCTAAGCGCAGTCACATGAGCGAGGTATCAAGAGACATCGATGCTACCAAGAGTAGCAGACACACCAGCATTGGTAGAGTTTCCAAAATCATCGTATTGACTTGGCAGCTAATTGGTAGCCTTGATGAAGCTAACCTATTTCCCTATGACGGATGAAGAAAATTTTGGGGTTTCCCTTTCTAGCAAACCTGTAGAATGTTTCCCCAAGGAAAAAGTGAAGATGAATAGCAGGTGGTTGGTGAAATAATGAGCTCTCAGAGTCACAACTCAACCACGCTATTGAGGAGACTCGTACCAATCATTGAGATCATTAATAATTTGCACTTTCCTGCTCAAAATTTGGATGGAAAACTCAAGAGACCATTGAGACGATGGTAGGCGGGTCAAGTCGAGGACCTTCTTTCCAGACTTTGTGCTCTGGGAACGAGGCTACCTGTTCTGTCAGGTGAAACATCGAGGTCCTTACCTTTCAGTTTGTTGTGTTCAGAGTCTGCAGGAAACAGCACGTCGGGGAAGAGCTTCTCGAAGCTGTAGCCAGCGTAACGCGGTCGGTTCTCCACGTAGGTCCTCACCGATTGGTTGAGCTTCATCAGGAACTCCTGCGATGGCGTCCCCAGCTGCTCGATCACCTTGTTCCACTGGTCGATATCTTGAGGTTACATTGTTAAGAAAAGCACGCGGCTGGACTTGGACAGAAGGAGTGGGCATCAGAGAGTTGGGATGGGACATTTTAAACTGATGAATAATAAAAAGAGGGCCGTGTTTAGTTGTGATGTCTTGCACTGCTTTGCTCTGGCTTGGATATGCACCTAAAATACTCATGTTTCTGCAACTGTGCTGAAAAAGAAACTGCCAAATGAAGCAAATTCAGTGTTCAGTAGTTCAATTTGGTGAGCCGGTGGGGAGACAGTGATGTGGTGAGAAATACTGGCAGTTTTCTTACAAATAGAAATGGCCAGGAAGGATTCAAATCCCATTCATAACATTAAATCCACAGTTTGGATGGGCTGGGTGGGATGCACACACTATGACCTGCGTTGCAAAGGCGATTTCAAACATTTGGAAGTTTGCAAACGTCGCATGTGAGGTGAGGAAAATGACGCTCAACCTCACCTACTTCAGATGCTGGAAATCTCTGTGCAACAGGGATTTTTGTTTTCTTCAGGACAAAAAAAAAAACAAAAAAACACATACACACAAAGGTTTAACATATACAGATCTACCTGGAAGACAAATACAGACACTTACGCCTTGTTCACAACTTT
This sequence comes from Myripristis murdjan, assembly GCF_902150065.1. Classification (NCBI taxonomy): domain Eukaryota; kingdom Metazoa; phylum Chordata; class Actinopteri; order Holocentriformes; family Holocentridae; genus Myripristis; species Myripristis murdjan. Next base: position 23,530,924 of record NC_043998.1, read on the forward strand.
GCCTTTTGTGGGGGTTTTCCCTCTCGGAGTCTCGCCCCTTTAACTTCAGAGTAAAGTTCTCACGTAACGCAAACTTTCAACAACAGAAAACATCCTGCTGACTGTATCATATTCATCATATTTATTTTATTTTATTTTATTTTTATTTATTCTAGTGGCAAAATGTTCTCGAAGATACAATTTGGAGTGAAAATGTCTTGTAAAATTGGAACAGGGAACAATACCATAAATATTACCATCAGTATGGACAATATCAACCGGCATGAAGCTTTACAAAGCCTGATTTATCAATATACTATGTCAATATTTTCTTATATAATATGGTAGAAACTGGCCAGTAAAAGCACTTACGTTCTTTGCATACTGCATTTAGTCTGTTTTTCTTTTTTGTTGGTGATGTTGTGAATAATTCTTCATTTAAAGCCAGTAGTATAATTCAGTTTCTCTACCATCTAGAGGTACTAAAACATTTATTAGTCTAGTCTGAAGAGTTTTAGTGTCACTGTTTTTTGGCATAAAATGGCTGCATTAAAAGATACTGGATATCAGCTAAAAGTTATAATCATCATCTTCAGAGTGAACACATCGGTATCGGCTCTAAACAGCCTCATTAGCTCAATCCTTAATCTGAGCATCAAGGACCATAATGGGAGTAAGTTTTTAACTTAATTGTGTCATCACTGACAGCTTTTTGCAAGTGCAATTGCATTTTTTTGGACATGGCGGTTGAGAGGAAATAAGAGAAACTAAACTAAAATATTTCTGAGGTGACTCCTTTGCTGAACCGACCATTTGCGAGATATTAAAGTAATCTTCCCTCTTTTGACCATGCTGTTTTTTTCTGTGAATTAAACATTGCAAATTAGTATTTTTATGTATATTTGAATTCCTTTTCTATTATCTTGGCGGCACTGTAAATAAGAACCGGTCCTCAATGGTCCCAAAGACTTAAAACAAGGTTTAACCTAGCATGTTAAGTGAAATTTGGAAAAAGACACTTGTCAGCCAATCACAATCCACCAGAATGACGGACGTCTGGTCTCCGTCAACGCGATGGTGCGCAAAGACATGAACAAGACGTCAAGCGAAGGATGAAAAATGGCGTCTGGGTTCGGACGGGAGTCCAACTTAAGGATACGATCAGTGCCTGGAAACAACACACTACCCCGGACCATTTCAGCCATGATGCAGCCAATAGACCAGACATCAACTGAAAAATGAAATGACAACCACCAAATTAGCATGCAGGACTCAAAAGCAAGCAAACAAACAAACAAACAGACAAACAAACAAGGCTCAAACTCAAAGTGAACAGAAAACAGAAGATGACGCGTGCCGGGTGATGTGTGTGGTACAACAACAGAAAAATGCATGCAGCACGGTGCGTCTTCTCGTGCCAAACCTGCCAGTGTCCCGCACGCTGAGCTAAATGATGCCACACACACACACACACACACACACACACGACGGGAAAAAAGCCGAGGAGAGAAAATTCCTTCGCGGCACATCATGAGCTTCAGACGAGCGAGACACTGACTTTCAGACCTCACGGATCTGTTATTACGAGAACAGAAATGCATTTTAACACCCTCCGTTCTCTCGCCGCAATCCATTTAGCACATGTCTGCATGTGTAAAAACAGGCTTTCTCCAAACAGCCACATGTGTGAGCCTCCAGATTTAGGCCTCGCAAATCTGAGGCATTTCTCTCAACTCGGCACCAGAAGGGTCTGATATTGTTTTCTGGATCCAGACGAAGCGATTCATCCTTTTTGTTCGTCTGCAGCTGAGTGATCTACAAAGATGGAGAGATGCACGGAGAGCAGTTGGAGGACAGACGAGGGTGTTTTTTTTTTTTTTTTTTTTTTTTTTGCAGATCAGTTCTCGGTTATGAAAGAGCAAACTATTTTCAATTCTATTTCAGGTTTTCCATGTGACAGTCATGGTACTTCAAGCAACAGTGCTGCTGCTGAGGTGAGTGGGGAGGGGCTGAGTGTGTGTGTGTGTGTGTGCATGTGCATAAGTGTGTGTGTGTGTGTGTAGGAACAGGAGGTGGGTGGCTGCAAGTCGAGGTGTCAGGCAAATCCGAGAAATAGAATTTCCATAGTTGCTCATAGGAAACGATCTCCCGGCGATCCATTCGATGAAAAATAATGATTTGGAAAGAAGAAAGAAATCAGGACTGTTTTTTTTTTTTTTTTTTTTTTGTGCTGTGTTTGTTTCACAAGAAATGCCAGACACTGCTGCAAGCAGCTCAAGGATACAATCCCTTCCTGGAAAAAGGATTTTGTGGCGAACCATTTCTGCCATAATGCAGCCCACAGCCCAAATATCCACTACATATGCGCAGCATAGAGGGAGGGAGAAGAGAGTAAGCAAAACAAAAAAAAGAAAAGAAAAAAAAAGCAACAAGTCAGCAGGAAAAATTAGGGTCAGTGTTTTTGGTCAAGAGGACTGAGAGCGACTAGATTCTCCAAAGTTTGGCTGGAATAAAAGCCTCATCTCTCTGTGCATCCGCCTCATAATACCTGAGCCAGAGGGGACGTGTCCTCCTTTTAAAGACTAAAACCCAACATCCTCCAGCAGCCTCTCATGATTATCGGAGCTTCCACGTGAAATTGTGACTAATCGAGCCCCAGTCACATCCGCATGCGGGACTTTTTGCAGAAAGTGTGATGTGTTCAAGGCAGGGGTGCTAAATCAAATCGCTGAAGCATGCACTAGTGACTGTATTCACACTGACGTTAGTTTTTTTTTTGTTTGTTTTTGGCTGTAATGAAGCTCAGGACAGGCAAACCTCTTAATAAAACATCAAACACAAGCTGCAGCGCTGCTGGGCACTGGGCTCCCCAAACAGGAAGCCCCCACAAAGCACCACTGCCCGACGTGCCAACTTCCCTCCTGTGTGTGACCTTTGGAGGAACAGCGAGGAGTGTGTGTGTGTGTGTGTGTGTGTGTGTGTGTGTGTGGGCAGTGCTCTCCAAACATCCTGGTGGGAGGGGCATGCAGCAGGCCAGGCAGCGTTCTGCAGAGGCGGCAGCGCAGCAGCTCCTCTCCGGCCAATCAGAGCGTCACGAGGCCGCTTGGCTCCACTCACCGTTGGCCTGGTAGCCCATGCCCAGGATGACCTCGGGGGCGCGGTAGTAGCGGGTGACCACGTAGGGGGTCATGAGGAGGCCCGTGGCGGCCGTCCGGGCCAAGCCGAAGTCCAGGATCTTCAGCGTGCAGTCGGACTTCACCACGATGTTGCTGGGCTTCAGGTCCTGCAGGGGAAACGGAAAACAAGCGCTGAGAAAGCTGCCAGCAAACCGACACGCAAACACAGACGTCGACTGTGCAGTTTGAACAGGGAGGGCACATGACTTTGAGTTTGACGAAGAATTACGACCCTCAGATTCGGCTGAGGCTGATAACCCATGGCATTAAATCTCAATCCAACGTGTTGATGTCACATGTCCACAAAAACTTAAAAAATGGTGTAACATCCCATCATATTTGCAGTGGTGAAGAGTTGTGCTAAACATGTGGCGTGTATAAGTTCAATTTGTCAAGGATTTATTGGCGTTCATCATGTTTTCCTGTATCCTAACAAACAGGCTCGGACCCATTTTACATTTTAGAACATCACAATATTTGCCGTCATTTTACTTTTCACAGTATCAAGCACTGAACAGCTGTTACGGTGTCTTTGGACTTTTATTCTGAAAGAAAATGCGGGCATGCATGCAGACACGGAGGATTTAGTTTGAAAGAGGAACACCAGCTCGCAGACGGGGTGGCATTTCGGCTTTAAAGTTGGAGAAAGTGGCGAGTTTTCTGTTTTAGTGTTGTATACAGAGCAGAACTAAAGAGCGAGAGAGAATAATAGCGTATAATATCGTCTATTGCAAGATTTGGGCGGGATAATATCGTGATGTTAAATTTTATTTATTGCCAATATTGCCGAACCCTAATGACAAAGCATTCTCCTTTGAAACTACATAATCTATCTTTCAGTTTTCCTACAGGTCCACTGGATGATGAGATTCTCAGATTTTATCCTTGAAACCCCACTGAGCCTGAAGGGAGGGGCTTTTTACCCATAAGTCTGAGCGTCTGGTCCGAATCAGAGCGTTTGGTTTGTTTTCTGTTCGGTCTGATGTTGGTTTCACGATGCACGAATTTACATGGACCAGAAAATTAAAAAAAAAAAAAAAAAAAAGAAACATTCACTGAGGGCTGGCAGACAGAGAACTGATCTATTATGACTGATTTCCATAATAAATTAATAGTTTTTCGTCATTTATAATGTAAAAATGCCAAACATTTGCAAAGATCACTAAGATGCTACAGTTATCTAACTTTTCACTGTTCATATTGGAAAATACATGCCAGTATTGTATTGTACTTTTTTTTTTTTTTTTTTTTTGTTGAGAAAGTTGAAGACATCGCTTTAGGCTCTCATCACTTCCCATGAGAGCTTGTCACTATTCACACTGCAAAAACCTCAACAAGTCATTCAGTCTCATCTTCAGTGTTGAAATCTTGTTTTTCCTCAAAACAGGTAAAAAAAAAAAAATCCGCCAGTGGGAGGAGGTAATCCCACTTGTTCCCACTTGTTGCAGTTTCATGGAATTATTCTGGGAACAAATACTAATCTGCTGAAACAAGGCAGAAGAAGGCAGATCAGCCTCACCAAAATAAACAAAATGACACTTGATTCAAGAAAATTCTGGAAATGAGTTGATTTGCATGAGGAAACAAGTGGCGTAAAACAGAATATGAGACTAAATGACTTGTTAAGACGGAGATTTTCGCGGCGCAACAGATTCATCAACAATGAGAACCATCATTAGCTGCAGCCGTAAAAAAGACAAAATTAAATTCCCCCCCGACAGCAGCTGAAATATTTCCAAACTGGAGTCGAGGGGAATTTATCCACCAGCAGATTTTTCACTCTGAATCACGACGACAACAGGCTGTCGAACTGTGGACATGAAGGCGGGTTCTGATGAGTTCAAGAGACTTTTCTCAGGAAATCTCATCAACACAGAGGACGGCGTCTGAGCGGCATGATGGGTAGGAAAATGTTTTCCGAAGGGAGCGGCGTTAAAAAAAAAATAATAAAGTGGGCATCTGAAGGGGAGCAGAGAGCCTCTTCCTCCTGGCGCTCCACAGCTCGACCACACGGCAGATTTCAAAGAGTTACCAAAGTCTGAATAAGATGCTTTAGTGGCGGCTAAAAAAGAAAAAAGAAAAAAAAAAGGTCACATTCACATCAGCGGAGGGACGCGGTGAATAAAGAGCCAGCGAGAAGCCAGAGCGGCCGGACATGAGTCACGCTGCATCGCCTCACCTTCTGAGAGGTTGGCGTGCGGCCGCAGCGCCTCGCCGACGGCGCCGTTACTTCAGCCTGAGAGAGCAGCAGGAGCTGACTGACAGCCTGAGAGAGAGTGTGTGTGTGTGTGTGTGTGTGTGTGTGAGCTCGTTTGCATGATGCTGCAGTTATTTGAGGCTGTGTGTGTGTGTGTTTGTGTGTGTTATCCTGAGCTGAACGACACACCCAGGCCGATGAGCACCAATCAGTGATCGGATGAGTCACAATTTCCTTCAATTAAACAACGAAAAAAATAGAAATAATTGTTTTCGGTGCCACAGAGGAACGAATAAAAGTCGACAGCGATACTGACACCGGTGTCAGGTGCTGATACAGACACACCTACCAAACCAAGATCCACAACAGACTCGGTTATTATAACTAAACTAAAAACTAAAACTAGCTGTGAAAAAAAAATATTTTAATTAACTGAAATACAAACAAAACTTAGATTACACAGATAAAGAAATAGACTAAAAAAGCAAAAACGAATGGAAACGATATCGTGTACTTACAAAATAAACTAAACTAAAATGAAAATATACAGAAGTTTGGGTCTTTTGAGTCAATTTTGTCAACACAACAAGCATAAAAAAAAATAAAAAAATAAAACTCAGACTCAAACGACTAAAAACTAAACTGAGTCGAGCTGGGTCGGCGCTTCACTACAGCCTCTTGTAAGAACCGCCCACTTCATTAGCATACAACACAGAAATACAGAAATAAATAAATGTGGAAATGTGGAAATACAGAAATAAATGTAGGAATAAATAAATAAATGTAGAAATGAATGAAGGAATAAATAAATAAATAAATGTAGAAATAAATAAAAATCTAAATAAATAAATGTAAAAATAAATATATATATATATAAATATAAATATAATATAAATACACAAATAAATACGTAAATGTAGAAATAAATAAATACATGCATAAATGTAGAAATACACAAATAAATAAATAAATGCATGAATAAAAACAGAAATAAATAAATAAATACATGTAGAAATATTTATTAATTTAATTATTCATGCATTTATATATTTATATGTGTATTTATTTATTTATTCATTTATTTATTGTTTTGTCATTTTTCGTCCTTCATACTTCTGCAGCACCTTCCCACATGCATTGTGCTGATCACAGTGTAGCGCCACCGTGGTGTGCGCCGGTACTGCAGCCAAATTCGAAAATGCTACTGCAGTGGTCATTACTGTGAGCCAAATCTATCCACTGAGGTTTATGCACAGACTGTCACTTCTTGTTGCTGAAGACATATTAATACCAGTATGATGACATGGTAATATCAGTCCTGCATCCTTAAAGAAGTATGGAGACTCACAAAAGTGTTCATGCCCTAAGAAGAGTAAAAATCTTGACTCAGGCTTTCATAATTCATGCATCAGAGGGTTAAAGTTGCACTCTCACACCAGAAACTACAGTTCCAATACATTTCTTTCGAATACATTTACATGTCGTGCATTTCTGATCAGAGGTTTTGTGTGGTTTACTGCAACCTCGTGTAAAAATGCACTACAAGAACAACATCCATCATAATCAAGAAAAAAGAAAGAGCTCTGGTGTCAGATCAGCACCCAAAGCCCAGCGACCGGAATCAGACTGGAACTGGAAGAAGTGGATCGCTGCTTCCCTCATTAAAAGTAGAAATCTTGGTGTGGTGATGGATGAGAGGATGAGAATTGATTTTTAAACACTGCTGCTGTGGGCGGGAGCTGGGGGGAGGGGAAAGAGGCTGGCACTTTAAAAAAAAAAAAAAAAAAAAAGCTGACTGGAGGTGGAAAAGTGGCTTTAATCTCGGCTTCACTCGCCCAACTTTTCCTTTAAGGAGCTTCTTCACGGCGAAGCTCTCCCTCTGTTGTCCTCCGACCGAACGCCAGCTTCACTTTGTTTACCCCAAAGCTGCGTTTGCTTTTTTTTTTTTTTTTTTTTTTAGTAACTGGCTAAATTTAAATCCCCTTTTCCGGAGGCTTCTTCTCACAAGATGCCGCGTTTCCTCCTGCGGCGCCGGCTGCCAGCCAGACAGTCAACAGCGAACTTCTGCGGCGCTGAATTTGGTTTTTAACGCAGGAAACTCTCCAGCATCCCGTCCACATGTTGACGCCCGATGCTGAGAAAGCTGCTAAACCCTGAACATGTGAGTATATGTGTGTGTGTGTGTGTGTGTGTTTACTGTATATTGAATTTCTAGGCTGCACAGTGATGGAGCGAATAAATGAAAACCCTTCGCCACGCAATTTTTCAACTGTTGCATTGACTGTAGAGCGTCTAAGATGTGACCTGTGTGTGTGTGTGTGTGTGTGTGTGTGTGTGTGTGTGTGTGTGTGTGACTCACCCTGTGTATGATGCCGGCGGCGTGGAGGTGCTTGATGCCGCACAGCATCTGGTAGAGCAGATAGGAGAGCCGCTCGTGGTCCAGCTCCATCTGAATCACCTGGCACAGGTTGGCGTCCATCAGCTCCATCACCAGATACCTGGAGGGGGGGGCGGCCCAAAGGAGGGACACACACACACACACACACACACACACACACACACACACACACACACACACACACACACAGGGTTCATACATGAGCTCGTCACCGGGTATTGGAATCGGGCAACAACTGAAAAAAGTGGGTCGATGCTCCTCCAATTAAAAGCAGGTGCTTAGAAACATGAAACACACACACACACACACACACACACACACACAGGTTTCACACATGAGCTCACCACCAGGTAACTGCAAGAATCGGCGTCTTACTTCCTTGACTTTATGTATTTCCTGCCATAACAGGATACCACATGACGCAAGATTTTTTAAAATTTTTTATTTTTATTTTTTTAAATTTTTTTATTTGTGAAACTTTCACTTACACCCTCTTGCAATTTGAAAACATCACTTCGGGCCTCTGCTATCGTCCCATACGCATGTTTAACACTTTGTGCATTAAAAAATGTATTGATCAATCAAGAGAAATCAATAATAATCAATAATAACCCTCTGAACATGCAATAAAAACCTTCTGATAATGTAATAAAATCACATTATTACATTTGCCGGTGGCGATTAGGCTACTTGTATTGTAATGTAACAACTAAGAATAAAACAATGCATTAACTCAGTATTATATTATTATTACATTCCTTTATGAATTGATAACTGATTGATAACGCATGTGAGTGTAGTGAATGTGATGTTGTGCATGAATAAGCATGAATAATGGAAGAATTTATTTTGTTTTTTCTGTGTTTGCACCGTGTAACTGCGGTTTGTGCTTCATAAATCTGTTTTTTTTAATTATATTTAATTATATTTAAATATTATTTTTATTATGTTTCACCCATGAGGAGGGACGACATTTTGACAGGTTATTATATCTTCCTCCATCATCATCAGACACTGCAGCCTCTCTTCATGCAGTGTCATGAATGCATGACGTGTGTGTGTGTGTGTGTGTGTGTGTGTGTGTGTGTAGCATTCGGTCTACACGTAAGAAGCAGCACTTCTCTGTTGGCTATATTTGTGCACGCTCCATATTTTAATGTACATGACAGACTGAAGATGGGAGGACGCGCAGTCGAGGTTTCAGCGACATGATTTGATGCAGCACACACACACACACATGCACACACACACACACACACACACACACACACACACACACACAGCTACACACTGAAATACATCCTTCTTCAAATGCTGTAAACATACAGTGGGTGCACTTTGTCAGACTCAATATCATGGACATTTTCATACATGCACACACACACACACACACACGACACACACACACAGGACACAAGCAAAGACCTCCCCCTTGTTCACACACACACACACACACACACACACACACAGAGAAAATAAAGTGCGCTCTTTCATCTTGTGACAGTGTGCTTGTCCCTGAACCCTCCGGCAACGATTCCTCCATTTTTCTTTTTTAGCTCCAATGAGGCAGACACACACACACACACACACACACACACACACACACACACACACACACACACACACACGGAGCTTCTTGAGGACGGCATTAATCACGCTTGTTCCCATCATGCCCTGCGCTGCACTAAGCCATCACATCTCACTCGGCTCCTCCCTGCCAGTCTCCCCTCACACGGTCAGCAGCTCGCCGGCTTCCAAACGCATCGAGCACACGGCTAAATATATCCCGCTGCACTCCCTTAAAGGCCGAGTCCACCCAAAACCAGAGTCTGAGACGGCCTGGCTGCGATACGCACCGGGACGAGGAGCTCAGGACAGAGCACGGGATGGAAAACCAGGCGAGAGCTGTGAGCTCACAGGCTGAAAAGTTATACGTTTATTGATTTTGACAAGTAAAATCCGCCATTTTTTATTATTTTTATTTATTCAATTAATTTATTTGATTTATTGACTTATCCCTGATGAATCTGCAGATGCTTTTGGGGGGTGGTGGTGCGTCCATGTCTTATTTATTTATTTAAAATTTTGATAAATCGATCATTTCAGGCCAAATATTGTCTGATTCCAGCTTCATTAAGGTCATTAAGATCCGAATATTGTCTCACTCCTTTCATATCATTATAACTGTTTCTTTTTTTTTTTTTTTTTTTTTGTTTTTGCAGACTGTGAAGATGTAACAGTGAAGTTCCCCTTTAACCTTTTGGATGTTTTTTTTTTTTTTTTTTTTTTTTTTAATCCTATCAGACATTTGCGTGAAACTTTATCATGATTAGTTACAAAAATGACGTTACAAAAGTGTGCTTTGCGAGGTCACAGTGACCTTGACCTTTGACCTTTGACCTCCGACCACCGAAATGCAGCACTCCATCCTCGAGTCCGAGTGGATCCGAATATTGTCTCACTCCTTTCATATCATTATAACTAGTTCCCTTTTAACCTTTTGGATGTATTTTTTTTTTTTTTTTTTTTTTTTTTTATCCTATCAGACATTTGCATGAAACTTTATCATAATTAACGCATGAGTTCTTGAGTTACAAAAATGTGCTTTGCGAGGCCACGGTGACCTTGACCTTTGACCTCCGACCGCCGAAATGTTAGCACTCCATCCTCGAGTCTAGGTGGACGTTTGCGCCACATTTGAAGGAATTCCCTCGAGGCGTTCCCGAGACGCACTCGGCGACAGCCAGCCTGAAAACCAATCATCTTCTATTAAAGGCTGCAGTTTTTTCAGCGGTTAATCAACATTCACGGCAGAGCAGCGTCCACCTGACGAAACACGAGTCTGATCCGCGGCTTTGAGGGAATCGTTAAACGAGTTGTTAAGCGGCGGGATAGAAGCCGTAAACGCCTTCGGTCGAGCTCCTCGCTGTGATCAGGGGCACGCCGACGCCCCGCCATCCAGACTTACATCCTCGTTCATAAACACATATCAGACACACAAATCAGCCCAAAGCCACTGCATCCCCCATCGATTTTACACACACACACACACACACACACACACACACACAGTCTCTTGGCTGTGAGATACTCACACGTCTTGGAACTCCTCCAGCGTCTTCTGTGGCGTGAATACATTTAATAGGCCGATTATCTGCCCAAAAAAAAAAACACAATTATCACCGTGGGAGAGCCGGATGAAAGGTGAGGAGGAGATGAGCAGAATGACAAAGAGGCGCCGACACACATCTGACGACGCTCGGGCGGCAGCAGCCTGAGCGACCGAGGAATTCAATAAACACAGAAGCAAAAACAGGAAGTGGAAACAATCTCTTCTTCTGTGAATTTAAAGTGGTCGTTCTCTCTTTTTTGGTTTTGAATGGATGTTGGGTTTTCCTGTTGATGGAGGTTAGGTTCTCTCTGTTCTTCTTTTTCTGTTTATTCCAAATAAATATAATATAATAATGTAAAGCATCACTTCCTGTGCAGCAGGAAAGAGCGAAAACAGAAACTATTTGATCGATTTAAACATCATTCTGTCATATCAATCGATTATAGCAAACAAAATGGAAATGTGTTATGTATTTTTCAAATCCACATGATCCACTGTGTAAATAAAACAGCTTTGGAGTCGCTGTAAGGTTCGTTTTTTTCACTTTGACAGAGCCAGGCTAACGACTCCTATAGACTTCAAGTCTTTATGCTAAGCTAACACAAAATGCTGCCCACAGGAACTGAACCGCTGGACGTCCAGAGGTGAAAACGGTGTCTAACAATCTATTTTTCCCAAAACGTTCAAGTATTCCCTTAAGAATTGAGCATCCACTGCAAAAACTCAGAATCTTACCAAGATTATTTGTCTTATTTCAAGTCAAAAATGTCTTATTTCTAGTCAAAATATCTCATTACACTTAAAATAAGACATGATCACCTCAGAAGGAACTTGTTTTTAGAAAATTGTCTCTTGTTTCAAGTGAAAATTTGCTTGTTTCATTGGCAAAATTTGTTTCTTGTTTCTAGCAAATTTTCACTTATTTCAAGTGAATTTTCATTTTTTTTCCACTGGCAAATTTTGCCAATGAAACAAGCAAATTTTCACTTGTTTCAAGTGAATTTTCACTTGAAACAAGAGACAATTTTCTAAAAACAAGTTACTTCTGAGGTGATCATGTCTTATTTTAAGTGTAATGAGATATTTTGACTAGAAATAAGACATTTTTGACTTGAAATAAGACAAATAATCTTGGTAAGATTTTTTGCAGTGTCCCTCATGGTAAATTTTGTTTCCAGTGAGTCACACAAACTGAAATACGGGCAACAAAACAGAAACACACAATGCACACTGGGGAAAAAAAACAGAAAAGAAAAAGAACTGTGGTTCTTACATTCTTGTGGTTGACACATTTCATGAGCACCAGCTCTCTGTAGGCTCGTTTCGCATGAGTCTGGTTCTGAAAGGGCCGGCTCAGCTTCTTTATGGCGACGTTCCTCTCCAAGTTGTGGTCGTACGCTGAACTGGGGGTTTGGGGAGGAAAAAAAAGCACAAAAAGTCACGGCTCAGTCACCACTTTGTTTTGTTTTGTTTGTTTTTTTTCACCGTCGGCGATGGAGCGCCAAACACGAGCGACGCGATTCACGGAGCGCTTCCTCCTTTAATTCGGCTCGTTTCCACTCCTCTAACGAGACAAACGGTGACGAGATTAATTAGGAGCGAGAACCTAATGTGAACTGACGGTGACCTCAAAACGGAGCGGATTATGAACGCGAGGAGACGGACGCTGGAGAGCCCACAGTAACGCGACATAAAAATAAAGCGAGCACGACCAGCAGTTTGGATTAAAATGAACATTTGAGCCGTTTCTACGTGTTTTCTGATCTCCTGTGAACGCTCCTGAACGTAAATCATGGCAAAAAGCACCGACCGGCCCATCACGCTTCACTGAAATGACATGAACTGGAGACGGATTTCTTCTGCCTAGACCCACTGAGCTTTTTTTCTATTAAAATCAGACGAATAAACTTGATTATACAGCATGTTTTATCAATACTGCATCAGTTCCTCTGTAAGAAGCTCTTAATTAAAGACCATGTTTATTCCAGATTTATGACTAGAATAACTCGGCACATGGAGCTGAGCTGCATCTCTAATTAATCTGCAGCTTCCCAGCTTTGAGATGATGTTTATCACTTTTCTTTAACATCTACTGTTGACCTTTGACCTCCCCTTGAAGACCCCCCCTTATTCCCAATAAAATAAAAAGGAGTTAACCGTGTGAACCCCAAGCAGTTTTTGGGTATTTTCTGCTCCCCTCACATTTTGGCTCACTGTGGGCTTGTTTTTCACTGCAGTTACAAGAGCTGCACCTCTATGGAAACAGCACAGCTGTGGCTATCACCTGAAGCCATTCAAAAATGTCTTTCACACAGTATGAAAGAGTTATAGTGCCATAAATAATAAAAAAATAAAAAAGGCAAACTGATTTTTTTTGATAATTTATTTTACAAAAATTGAGAAACATTGGAACAAATGTACAGAACATTTTTTCAGGTGCCCACAAGTGTCACTGATCCAGGAAAAAAAAAAGTAGGGCTTCACATGATTTATTTCCTGAAATATTAACATTTTTCCAACCTGTATAAACTTAGGCGTTTTTACTGCCTTGTGCCCTTCCATGTTACTACTGTTGCCAACACACTGAAATTCAGTGAATTTTTGTCACGCGACTGTTGGGCTCACCTGAATCAATCAAGATGTCTCAGATCCGCTGAAGACCGCAGAATTTTCTGTTTTTTGAATCATCTGGATTGAGTAAACGACTATTTTTTGGCGAATGGTTGAATGAAGCATGTATAATAAAATGATTCGAATGAAAAATCACTTTTTCAGGCTTAGTTTCGTCCTTTTTTCTACCGCTAAACGGAAGTCGGACATGTTGCATTCAGGGACCGCCGGAAAATTCAAATTCCGACGAAAAAATAGGTTTTTAAAGCTTCCAGCTATGATAAACGATTGAATTTTGGCGATTTTTAAAAAAATACATGTCTTTCTATCCTGCCGGCGGGTTTGGGGTTCAGGGGGTTAATCTGAACTGATTCAATGCAACCACACAAAAATGTTTTTCCTGCCATAACAGAATTCATGGGAGGTTGTTTTTGTTTTTTGTTTTTTTTATTTAAATATAATAAATAATGTCAAACAGTTTTCTCTGTGGGCGGCTTTGGGCTGCAGGTATCGGTGTCAGCGTCTGTGCCTCCACAAATCGATATGCAGGTTGTAAGAGCCGGGCGGCCGACAGCCTGCAGGACAAAACGGAACAGAGGAACAGAGGTACGAACATCGTGCACGCCGCGACGCAGACAGCAGATACAGGACATGAGGACGGATATACATCTCAACCCCGGAAAAAAAAGAAAAAAAAAAAAAAAACTGCAGCTCACAGCAGAATTTCCTCGACACGTGTGAGCCTGAGAGGGATCTCTGGTTTCAAATTAACCTCCAACCACCGAAATCAAACCAACAGCAAACACTCAGGCTGCGCGACGTGACCTCAAATTAACTGAATAATTACCTCGATTATGATTAATGAACAATTATTTTGTTTTTTTTCCTTCGTAGTTCACTGACGAGGTTTGTACTGTAAATATGCTCCACTATTAAAGCTTTTTTTTTTTAATGATAGATAGATAGATAGGTATACTTTATTGATCCCAAACTGGGAAATTCCCACGTTACAGCAGCATCATCAATTAAAAAAAAAAAAAAACAACTTAAAATAAAATTAAAATTAAGAAGTATATACAATAGAGACTCAATATACTAAATATATAAAGACAATAAGGGCTAAGTATGTACAGTAAACTAACCTGAGAATATGAGATGTTGAAATGTGAGATATACCGTGCATGTCTTGTTTTTGAAATTTAAAAAATAAGTGAAGAAAACACACACAGATGAGCTGTTTATGGTTATTGACTGAATCGCGCTCCAGGTGCTGGAGCAGATCGGCGGCGTTTCCTTCGGTCGCTCAGACTGTTTTCACATTCGACTGCTTTTTGCTCGGAGTAGTCAAAACGTGTCCAGATGACGGCCACAGTGTTTTTTTTGTTTTGTTTTTTTTTTGGTGTTTAAATTCTCCTCCATGTTGCTTTAATGTGGCGGACCGGACGGGGCGGAGTCATATGACCAAACACGGCGCAGTACGATTTTTAAGGTGCCGATACATGAACACAAACAGGTCAAGTATACCGAATTAAAAAAATAAAAGTCAAAATCATCGACGTGGGCGAGGTTATGTCGGCTTGAGGTTCTGAAAGTCAGTTTCGATTAATATTTGATTGATCGCACAGACCTAATAAACACTGTCATGATGATAATTAGCAAAAGAGAAACCTAATGAATGCTGCATTGAGCCTGAAGGAGGCAGCCGCTCCCATTCATCTGCAGTGGGAGAGACTGAACGCTGCATCAGACCACAGCAGCACCACAGATTATTATTATTATTATTATTATTATTTTAATCTAAGTTTTGATGTCAGCAGGTTCTATCATTTCTGATTGATGAGTGATTGATTGATTGATTGATTGATTTTATTTCAGTGGCGTCCACCCACAGCACTGTACAGTACGCTCTTAAAGGACCACCTGTCCACACTGGCATTTGAATGATATTTATTATTTTAAAAATACATTTTTTTAAAAAAAATATCAAAGTGTTTTAATGTTGTTCTTTTATATAATTTTATTTCTTTTTATATTTTTATTTTTTTATCTCTACGTTTGAGCACTTCTTGAAATCCCTGTTTTATTGCATTTTCTGTGTACGATGTTCTTTTATTTATTTATTTATTTATTTATTTTCGTCATTGCACCATATTGTGTAGCTCTGTATATCGTGAAGAACCTTGTAACTATTATTATAGTAACTGTTATTATTCTCAATTCTACTCTCTATACTCCAACGCTGGTGATGTGCAATATCCAGCAAAATATTTGGAGTTATAATTGCAGCCGTGCAGCCCAAAGCTATTCTTAACAATCTCAGGTACGACATTTTTTTCCACAAAAAAACACAAACGGAGGTCATTTTGTTACGCAGAACACTTTTTTTAGACGATGTTCAGACTGCAGGTAAATCGGATTTGTCTATCGGCACGGGTTGCTATGGTAACAACGTAGGCGCGAGTTTCTGGAGGCAACGAGAAATCAATCCATCGTCTCGCCGCCCGAACAGTCGCACCGTCAAGTCGAGCTCGCATCAGACAAATTCAGCGACGGAGGAGGCTGAGATTAACTGACGTATCCATGGTAACAGCAGACGCTCTCACGCACTTCCGTCGCTTTGAACTGACGTTGCGAGTGACGTGACAGACACCAAAAATCCGGACTGAGACGCGTCCTGGAATCGCATTTCAAACCTCCTCCGGATGTGGTTTTGCGGTCAAGACTTTCCAAAAATCGATCTGGATGTGCCAAAAACCAGATTTCGGGCCGGCGGTCTGAACGCGGCCTTACCGTCATCCCGGTTTCTAACCCCCTCGGACTCACCAGACGATTCCTTGTGCTCCGGATCCGATGGGTCTGAGGTTCTGGTAGCGCTTTAAAACGGTGAAAGTGGAGTCGCCGACGTCTAAACTGTAGTACTCCTTTTCGCGCTTATTTCGGTTCATGGTGAAGTCTGGGACCAACGCCGCGGTTTGGGCATCCAAGTGGAGCTCTGCCTCTCAAGACCTGGAGAGAGAGAGAGAGAGAGAGAGAGAGTGAGAGAGAGAGGGTGAGTCATCTCCTCACTTACTCCTCACCACGATACTGAAAATAAAATGTCACTAAAATAAGGATTTCCTAAACACTTTATGTGTCTTTAATGAAATAATCAATACCTAAATCTCTGTATCTGTAAACTCAAAGGATCCAGCCTGTAAACAAAATGTGATGTGCCACAATTTCTTTCATTTTTTGCATTTTCAAGCATTAAATATGGGTGTGGGTATTTAATTGCCCAGGCGACCTACAATTTAACTGCTGTAAGGTTTGTTTTTTCACTTTGACAGAGCCAGGCTAATGACTCCCATAGACTTCAAGTCTTTATGCTAAGCTAAGACAAAGTGCTACCCATAGGAACTGAACCGCTGGACGTCCAGAGGTGAAAATGGTGTCCAACATCTGGTCTCAGTCTGGGGAAGTCAGGAAAAAGAGGATTCTGCCACAAAATGTTCCTTTAAACAAGTAATCGTATATTAAATTAGTGTCACTGAAAGAAAGAAAGATACACCCATATGTCATTTTGGAATAAGCCACTTTAATCACGCCGGTGTGGACCTGCATGGTGATATTTCTGCATCGTTATGGGTAAATAATATTCAACATGGTGGGCAAACAGGCCCTCCCCACCTGCACCTCAGCAACAAAGCGAGAGTTTTGGGTCGAGGCCAATGAAATCCCGTCGGACGGCTCAGGTTGTGTGTCTGTCCGTCAAACCGGCACCACGCTGCAAAAAGCCCGACTTACCCGCCGCGCAGCCACTTAATCAAATTAAAGCTCCTATTCGCACGGGACTTGCACTACGAGGGGACCCGATGTCGTAAATGAATTAGACGTCAACGTCTGCCTTTCCTCAAAAGAACGGCTAATTAAATTTACTGATATTACCAGCGGCCCTAATGTGATTTCATGAGCTCAAGGTTTCGCAGGTTGTCGGTGCCTGACTTTGCAAAAACAAAGCCTGAAGTTTGTAAATGGATTTGAAACTTCCCTCTACAGAAATAAGAAACTGCACTCCAAAAATACCTAAAAATTAAAAAAAAAAAAAATCAGCCGAGAAAGCAGCAACACCATCATCCAAAGTCTAATTATGATTTGCAGCCTTTTTACTACGACCTACAAGCCCTTTACATCACCTCCAGTCATTTTTATACGCATTCTCTATCTGATTAAATGTTTTAACATGTCCTTGCATTTCATCAGTGCAAATTTAGAAATTTAGAAATATTTAATCGCCCAGCCGACCTACAATTTAACTGCTGCCTCCACACTGTGTAAATAAAACAGCATCAGAGCTGCTGTAAGGTTTGTTTTTTTTTCACTTTGACAGAGCCAGGCTAACGACTCCCATAGACTTCAAGTCTTTATGCTAAGCTAAGACAAAATGCCATCCACAGGAGCTGAACCACTGGACGTCCAGAGGTGAAAATGGTGTTGAACATCTGGTCTCAGTCTGGGGAAGTCAGGAAAAAGGAGATTTTGCCACAAAATGTTGGAGTATTCCTTTAAACAAGTAATCTTATATTAAAGTAGTAATAAAATTTATAATATAATGATGGACAGTTTGCAGACGGGCACATTTCTGTTTCAGTCGCTCGAGCACGATGACATAACGAAACAAATGGATTTTTTTGACGGCAGTATGAAGACAGCTTGTTCACGCCGGTGGATCATTTTACTCAGACAGTTTTCAAGCCTGTGGAAGATTTTTTTTTTTCAGACCAGACGGAAACAAAAGGAAACAAAACGGATGCAGAGGGAAGGAAGTCTGACATGTGAAGCTGCAGCACACCGTGTGCAGACACCGTGATGAATTATGCAAATGACAGAGCACAACCGGAGGAGAAAAAAAAAAAAAACAGTGGCATTGTCCTTTAAGTCGAGGCGTGCTGATCTGTAGTTTAAAGGCAGAAATTCTTCTCCAAATAATCCGCAGCATGGCACTGAGTTTCAGCTTTCTGTGAGTAATGTGAGTTTGTAGCCCAGAAGATGTGAGGTTGAAGGTTTGAATCCCACACTGGCTGGGAAAGTGACCCCTCCCTCAGCATCGGTCATCAGTGCACCCTTGAGCAAGGCACTCCACTGCTAAACGGCCACAAACCCATCGATCTAGATCAATAAATTAACTGAATGAGCACTGATCCAATATAATCAGCGCAAAATGAAAACATCAATCCATATGATCATTTTAGTAATATTTTTGTAATATTTTTCATTCCTAAACAAATTTAAACACATGGAGCAGGCAGCCAAGAAAAAAAAGACTTTGTGGATATTTCCTCTGCAAATTAGAGTTCTGTTTTGTTTTACAGGTTGTGAAAACTTTAAAGCTCAGCATCGCAAAGTTCCTTCAAAGTTTTAATTCCCAAGAGCTGTATTTGAAATCCACATGATCCACTGGGTAAATAAAACAGACTTTAAACATGAGAAATGTAGCACTTAGTAATGAACATACTGTAGGTCTGTTTTTATTTTATGATGTAAAAGGTCTCTTTAATCAAAAAGAATAGTTTGTTTTTCATTTAAATGTCTGGAAGAGTGATATATATATATATATATATATATATATATATATATATGTATGATATTAAATGGTGATGATGATTTACTCCCCCGCAGCCACAGAGTGTGATTGTGTGTAACACTGAATAAATACATCAGCTTTCATTAACAAAACCTGATAATTATGTGTCAAATGAGAAAAGCAAAAAATGACTGAATTCCTTCAACACTGAATAAAAAGGGGTTTTCCACTGGCTTCCTGTGAAAACCAGAAAATGTTTTGACCGTGAACACTTGATGCCATAAACAGCCGTGGAAATGTGTTTCTTGATGATTTGTTTAGTTTCCTGGCCCAGTGTGGAGTTAACTGGGAGAACTGGGAGTGTCTTGACTCTGTGGAGGAGGAGTCTGCGCCCCAAAACAGACCACAGACTGATTTTCAAAAGCCAGAAATCCCACTGGACCGTGAAGTAAACACCGCGATCCATCAGAGTTATTACGTTCTATCTGCGCAACGCAGCGGTCAAAATCATATTTTATAACCACACGACTGAAATCAGTATCACAATACTCAAAGACTTTTTTTCCAGTATCTTCATATTTCACAACATGTGATTCAAGATCATGATAAATCCCCGCAAAAATATAAAATTAAAGGTCATTCCACTGAATCTACTGGCAATTTTAAGTATGACGTCAAGCAAATACATTTTCAAATCAAATTCCTCAAAATTTGCAGTTTTTAAAATGATCTTTTGCTCAATATTTGTAGGATTAACGCACATTTTGAGACTTAATGCACATACTTTTGATACCACTCATACATAATGCACATACGTCTTAAAATGCACTCATCTCCAGCTGAGGAGCCTCTTTATATAGGAGCTGGTTCCTCACACACTGTATGCGGTTCTTTA
This sequence comes from Myripristis murdjan, assembly GCF_902150065.1. Taxonomy (NCBI): domain Eukaryota; kingdom Metazoa; phylum Chordata; class Actinopteri; order Holocentriformes; family Holocentridae; genus Myripristis; species Myripristis murdjan. The sequence continues at coordinate 23,550,851 of NC_043998.1, forward strand.
AAGGTTCTTCATGTTTGTTGGAGTTATTTGGTGGCGGCAGCAGCTAACAATTCTTTTCCTTGTGGATTAATGTGCAGATTATTTCCTCAGTGAGTGGATTAATGTCTCGCTCTATAAACCATCAGAAAACATTTTTAACACCTCGTCTGGAACCCGATGAAGGAACGAGGAACGTGGAGAACCGGACAACAACATGTTCATGCTGGTTTTCAACCTGCACACAGTCATCTGATTTAAAACTTAAAAAAATGACTAATGCACGATTTGAAAAAGGCTTACTGAACCAGTTGGGTGCACAAGGAACTTTCTTAAAAATGGTTCTTTAAAGAAGCTAAAAAAACATCTGGGTTCTTTGAGAGGTTAGGGTTAGGGTTCTTCTATGGCATCACTCTGAAGAACCATTCTGCTTCCAGTTAGCACCTTTATTTCTCAGTGTGTGAGGCACATATTTTTGTATTTCTTTCTATTTTCTGATCACTGGATTCTCTTGAGAACGTGAGCAGCTGCAGCTGACCCAGTTTCCCCTCGGGGATCAATAAAGTGTTTCTGATTCTGATTTAACGCTGATCTGAAGGAATAACACGTTAAAACCGGCCAGCGGGGCCCGTCGGCTGGAGGCCCGGGGCCGGACGTGAGACACAGCACGGCCCTGCAGGAGTGTGTGAGGCCGGAGAGGAGGAAGAGGAAGAGGAGGAGGAGGAGGAGGAGGAGCGAGCTGGCTCTCGTGCTCGGGACGAAGACGGCGAGTCATTAGTCAAATTTGGAGCATCGCGCTGAGAAGGTTGCCTTGGCGATGATCGCTGTATGTTCCTCGGACCGTGACCCGACCTCCACATCACTCAGGATCCCGCTTCCTCCTCCTCCTCCTCTTCGTCTTTCGCTTCACTCTCATCCAGCCGTCCCTCCTCTCCTCTCCTCTCCTCTCCACTGCACTCGTCTTTCTATTCTTGGGTGCAGCCGTTCGTCCATCCCTCGCTCTTTCCCGTCCCCTCGCTTCCTCCTTCCCTCGCGGGGCTTTTAGTCACGGCCGCCTTCCAGAGATCAGCTCCAGGCCCGGTTTCAGTTTAAAGGCTTTAAGTTTTCATTTTTATCTTTCTTCTTTGATCTTTTTCAGTTTTTGTCCCGTGGTGCTGAGGTTTGAACACGTCTAAAAAGAAACGCACGCTGCAAAAAAAAGAGCTATAAGGATAATAAATCACGCAGGACATCGAGAACTTTTTGTTTTTAAAGTCGCACACAATGAAAATTAAGGCCTCAGTTCAATTTAAAACTGCCCAAGTTATGTGCAAGGTAATAAATAATGTTCAAAAGACGTTCCCAGGCAGAGAGCGGGGTTATGATTTACAATGGAAATTTAATTTAAAACCACCTGCTGTGTGTACAACTTTCAAAAAAGCATCAGCATTTCAGTTTATGGGGTTGGAGCAGCCTCCATGTGTAATAACATTAAAAAATTCAAATGCAGCTACAAACAATTATTAATGGACAAATATAAAACAGAGCAGCTCAAAAAGTAGAAAAAAAATATGTGAATATGTATGTTTTTTTTTTCTTTTCCCTTCTATTTTTGTTGCCTCCATTTATTTATATTACATATATATATATATTTGCTGAGAGATTAGTGAGTTTTTCTTTTTGTATCTTGCATTTTATGATCTGTTTGTTGGATCTGTTTGAGAAAAATAAAAGAGCAAAAGATCATTTTAGTCCAGTTTTGATTACTTTTTAAAGCTGGCTTGCTGGTTTAGTTTTTATTTTTTGGCAATGCTGCTTTTTAGATTTCATATCCAGCCAAAATATGAGACTTATGGATGAAATAAATCCACATAACATGAAAACTAAAGCCATTTTGTCCGTAATTTTAATTTTAGTTCGTTTCAATCGGTCAGTAGTCAAATTAAGTGAGATCACATGACCTTATGAAACATGTTGCTGAGCCGGCCTCTCTGTATATTACATGAAGTTTTGAGTTTTGTCCCGGCTGGTGAAGCAGTTTTTCACCCCCTCACATTCTCTGCTGGCTCTGAGGTTTGCAGCTCCGTGTCAGCGTGCACCGACACGACCGACCGGCCCGGGGCTTCACTCTACGCTCTTTATTCTTTACTCTTTGGAGCAGAAAAAGGAGCACGAAATGACCATAAAATCCACTCCGAGCAGCATAAACCAGCTGCTCTAAACAATCGCAGCGTGAGTATTAAAGTCCAAAATTTCCCTTACTGTGTCCTAGATTTTCTACCCTGCGACACGGATGCTGCTTCCAAATTCTGCGTAAAATATTGTGATTACATGTCTGAGCAGCCGGAGACACTGATCAATACAAATGTGAGATAGATAGATAGATAGATAGATAGATATGCTTTATTCCAGACTCAAGGTCCATACAAAAAAAAAAAAATTAAAAATAAAATAAAATAAAATAAAAAAAAACACACAGAATAATAATAATAAAAAAAAAATTTAAAAAAAAAAAAAAAAAAAAGGAGAGTCAAACCCTGCCAAGATGGGACGTTCAATAAATTCATGATAAATTCATCAATAATGGTGGCTGTGCTTTTTGCCGGCAGCTCTAGGTGGAAGTGTGCCTCTCAGAAAATAAAAAAACAACCATAATTGTGATAATCTCTCAAGCATTTTGGTCATTTATCGAGTCAAAATGCCACCAATCTGCTGATTCATGTTTCACCAAGATTTGTGATAAAATTAGTGTTTTTTTCCGCCTGCTAGTCAGACGAATGAAGGAATCTAAAAACCACTATAATATCACTTTGGGCTTTGTCATCATCATCTGATATAAAAATAAAATGATCAACAGATTATTCTACAATGGGATGAATCATCGGCTGCACCTGCATCCTGATGCATTTGTGTGAAATCTGCATGTTTCCAGCCAAAAAACCAGCTGATACCGGCTGGTCCACATCACACCGGAGCCATATCTGTGCCTCCTCTCCCTGCGTCACCTCCTCCCCTCCACTTCCGTCTCATCCTTTGTGCTTCCTCTCACCCCCCCTTCCTCCTCCTCCTCCTCCTCCTCCTCCTCCTCCTCCGATCCAAACATCCCTCCCGGTGCCTCGCGGCGCAAAGCAGAGCCTCGTCGACGGTCGAGATGCTCGGGCACGCGACTCGGCGGAGAGGCGGAGACTGACATCATGTTGAATACAAACACACACACACACACACACACACACACGTGAATGATGCACCTCGCCGCAATACAAGTTTGAGTTGCAAAAAAAAAAAAAAAATGAAGTAATAACTCCGGGCGGACGCGGCTTTGGTTCACTACGGCTCTTTAAGAGGTGAATTATTAATGAAACACGCCTGAAAGATCTGTGGAGGAAGTCCAAAACGAATTTAAAGAGCAAAAAAAAAAATAACTTTCCCATGTAGGTCATGTGTGTGTGGTCACAGGCTACGGTCACACTGTATGAAATCTTCATAGCAATGCAGCATATCAAGTTCATGGACATTAACTTTTACGAGTTAAATCTTTTTTTAGCCACCAATTTTTTCCCCCATTTGCTTTCATTATGGAGGAGACATTACATAACAAAATCAGCTGACTGAAATACTGTGTTCACATCGCATCTATTCACTATTCACATCATAAATCTACATCCATTTGCATATGCATAAATGGAAACCAGGATAAGCACATTAGTGTGTTATAATCTAGTCAAACTTTCAAAAAAAATGGGAAAATTCTTGATTCGACCACCTCCATTTAAACCTCATGTCATCCAAATCGTAACGTTTCGACCCCGACTCGCCTCTCACCAGCGATCAAAAATAGAATTAAATCTTATGGAGGCTGGTTACTGTTTCCCCTCTCTTTTTCCCTTCCTGCTTCCTGTCCTTCCTCCTCTTCCTCCTCAGATATGAAGACGGGAGATGCAGGAGAGAGAGAGAGCGCGCTGTGGCCTCTAGGAGATAAAGCTCCTCTGCTGCTGCTCCACCACAGCGGCTCACACCGGAGAAAAGCATCAGCTGACAGCCTGAACACTGCAATGACGAGCTGACTGACTGACTGACTGACTGACTGACTGACTGTCGAGCTGCAGGATGGGCTCCCCCGGGGGAAGCAGCACATGATTTTGGTTTGGAGTGTGTACGTCTTACAAAAGACAGTCCATTAACCGCTTAGAAAAACAAGCGAAATCATGATTTGGTTAATAAAGCAGGGTTTCCGCTACATGTAATTGATCGTGGCGCACCGCCACGGCAAAATAAAAGCCGCCACGCTTCGGAATGATGATTTTTTTTTTTCAGATGTTAAAACAATTTAAAGTATGTTGTATGAATGGATATACATAAACATATATATAGCCTATATTTGCGCACATATATGTACTATAATCAGAGTTTGAAATGATAATTTAAATATCAAGAAATGTTACACTACACTGCAGTCAACTTGATTTTGAAAAATGAACACCGAAGTCATCACCCGCCTGTTTGATTCTACTGCTGCGCGCTCACAGAGGGAGAGAAAAGGGCGAGCGAAAGGTACCTAGGCAAGATTATATTTAATCAATTTTTTTGTTCAAGCCTGTGAAAACGACCCTAATGTTATCGTTAATGTTAACACTGTAATTTAAGCGATCACGAAATTAGCCAAATAAAACGCAATCAATTTTTAACGTGGAATTTGATATAATTTGAATGAAATGCTGCTTGTCTGGGTGGCACAACCCCTCCGGCCATTTCACCTGCACCTGCACTACCAACCACCACCTGACGCTGAAGCTCTCCCCCACAGTTTCAAAAAATCCTGGAGGAAACCCTGATAAAGGAGTGTTTTTTTGGTCATTTATCGAGTAAAAATGACGAACACTGTCTGATTCCAGCTTCCTTTTCTCTGTTCGTGTCTTTGTACAAAATAAAACTTTGGGTTTTGTGGCTGCAGGTCCGACTAAAGAAGCGGTTTAAAGCGATGACTCTGCACTCTGATCACTTTATCAGAACCTGTCATCGTTTCTCGTCACAAAATGTGCTACACTCATCAGCTCGGATCAGTCAAGTCATGCTCTATGAAGTATGCACATTCATTTGCTGATAAAGTGAGGTCGCACGGCTAAAAAAAAAAAAAAAAAACGCCTGGGTGGGTGTGTGTGTGTGTGTGCAGCTTGACACGGCTCTCTCTCCCACACAAAGAGCAGCAGACAGCGGGGCTGGAGGATCTGTGTCTGCATGTGGGAAAGTGTCGGAGCGATGTGACACAGTGTGTCAGGCTGTCGGCCCGGGTCAACCGTCAGCAGCCAGAGGATCAGGCACGCACGACCCCGCCGCGTCCCGCAGCCAGGCCCCAGCGCATGGACCACAACGTGGGCTGCCACTGTGCTCGGGATGGTCGCAGCACATGTTGTGTGTGTGTATGTGTGTGAGTGTGTGAGTGTGTGTAGATGCACATAATAAAACAAGACTAGGTCAAAACCTTGTTTATTCCCTGACCGTGTTCAGTAAATGTGTGAAGCCGTGGTGAGTTTGTTAGTAACCACATTCAGAAAGCGGCCTTTTTGACCTCAGCTATTCTCAAACCCTGATTACTGACACAGTTAAAAGGAATACTTCTTCTATTTTGTTTAGCTTTGTATGATAATAGTATAGGCAGTATATGAAAAAGAACCCCATTTCCTCTCAGGGATCAATACAGTATTTCTGATCCTAATGAACGAAGTTGCTCCTTTTCTGTTTTATCTGGTCATGAAGCACCAATTCAAAAATATCTGTGCTTATGCACTGCTTGGACAAGCCAGTTTTACAAAAAAACCATCTTTCCAGCAGTGAATTATTCCTTCCAACAGCACAGATTTATTTTTTTGTATACAATGAGCCTGTTTCCCACCACACAATCAACTCAACCTGACTCTACTCGCCTTTTTTTGGTTTTCCATCGGGGAAAAAGTTGTACCAGCTGGTATCACCTTTGTTTGATGTTCAAAGCGAGCTGAAGCGATATTAAAAAGTAACATGAAAACACCACAGACCTCTGATTGGCCAGAGAGAAACTGATCGGCTCTGTGTACGACCAGGAAATACCAAAGCCAGACTTGAGAAACTTGTGCCGTAGTTGATAATCGATCCATGTAAAAAAACTTGCAGCTTTTCAGCGAATCTCTTATCGTCCATGTGAAGCAGCCATTTCCAGGTGGTCTTGTTGTCTTAAGACGTGATAGAAAACCGTTCCCATCAATTAAGTTTGACGGAGCAGCGGCCAATCAGGAAACACCAACACTCGGACGACCAACGGTGTAACTTGACATTTGTGTTTGTAGGGCTGGCCTTACTGTTGTGGTCCAGCCAAGAAGACAAGTTTACAGATATATTTGATCGCTGTGACCGAGGGAAACAATTAAATTCCAGTCAAATCTGTGGATAAGCCTTCAGCCAGGCTCTTGCAACAACATCTTCGGAGTTGCGTTCCACATCTCCTATCGCAGAAATCCACCAGACAGCTGGCTATAACAGCTGTAGACAAACAATCAATGATTCAATGAATCAACCTACTGACTAAAAGTGAACTGTGGGATGTGAGATGTTTTGACAAGACGGCAAACCAGATTTTACAGTCGTCTCGCTAACAAGCTGAAACGATCTGAACACAAAACCGCTCCGATGGATCAGTGGCGTCATCAACGTAAAAATCAACCGTGTTACAGCAACCAATCAGAGCTTCGATCAGCTGTTCAAGGACCACGATGCACGACGGATATTTAGCATTTGGTTTTGATGTGTACAGACTTTGCACCGGTTTAATTTTCGACATTCATTATAAGGAGATCCACGACGGACAAGGTCCTCTGATCTTGTCGGCGTGCTACCAACATCAAGAGGAGATGGTGCTCTCATATTAAGGTCTTATGTCGGTTAGGCTAAGCTCACACTACGCGATTTTAGCCCTGATTTTCCTGCAAGTTTTGGAGATCGCTGACAAAAGCCCCGGACCAGCCCCAGATCGTAAATCTGAGTTCGTGTGATGTGTTCAAAGACACCAGCCGAGCGCCTCGCTGATGCATCGCAGACCTTCTGCCTGTTCCAAATCCTGTAGTGTGAAAAGTACTGTAACTGGATAATGATGAGCTACAGCCAATGGGAGCGCAAGACACGGAAATTACAGCCAATGAGAGCGCAAGCCACCACATAATTGGAGCTCCCTCTAAAGAAACAGACAATCCTTCCAGCCCACAAAACCCAATCGCGGGCTGTATTCTCTAACCCCTGTTCTTTTCTTTCTTTCTTTTTTTTTCTTTTTTTTTTGCTGCAAATCAGCGGACAAAACAACTTGGATCCCTCGTTTCTTTTCTTCCATTATCGGGAGAAAAAAATCCTGTCTCGCACATGGTATCACGCCATTTCCCGTGTCAAGTCTCGCATGTGTTTCGTGACGAAGTTCAGGGTTCGTAGCTCGGAGATCAGCGACTTCAACGACGGCAAGATTCACGATCGTAGGACAGAAAGTTGCGCCGTGTGAGCAGCACAGCGATCAGATGGCTGTGACGGTCACGTGGTGTGAACGTGCCGTTAGACATCACCAACTTTAAACCATCCATTAAGAATCATCGCTGTTGGCACAGGAGGGACAACGTGCATCAGGAGAGTCAAACATGAAAACGTGTGCAGACTGGGTAGTACCAGCAAGGCTGTCTGTAATAACACTAAATATAGGAATTAGACTATATTACTTCAGAGGATATCATAAAGTTCATTATGAAATGGAGCTCTCAGCACGAAAAAATCGGTTGTGCTTTAGTTTCATTAATGATGACCCTCACTGACCTGCATAAAAATGTATAGGCTGTTATTTGTAAAAACTTTAATTTGGAAATTTCCTCATAGATGTTTTCCTATTTCTCACAATTTGGACGACAACAAGTGACACAGTTTAGTCTGAGGACATGAGACCCAGCGCCGTGATGTCAAGATTATCTGTTACACGCGTTTACATGTATTGCATTAACATGTAGGCATATACAGCACCCCCTTGTGGTTAAAAGTGATAATCAACCTTTTTGACGGATATTTTGATGGATACTTGCTGGTTCTGAGGTTCTCATGATGGAGTGAAGCAACCAACTGCGCTACACACACACTAGAACCGCTATAAATGGCTTTCTATCAAAAAAAAAAAAAAAAAAAAGTCCATGAGGCTAAATGCTAGCAGTAGCCAAATCACTGCCTGTCCCCAAATGCAGCATCTAAAACCCTGGTGGTTGTATCTGAAGACTGACATTTCATCATGCAGATGTCTTCCTGAATGCTTTCATGGACTGGTTACAGAGCTTCCATAAATCCAACATACACACAATCAATTTTTCTCTCCACACACACAAACACACACACAAAAAAGGTCTCCATTTAATAGAACGGCGAAGGCGCACGCTGAACTTCTCTTGCACAAACTTCCTGATATTAAACGTGGTCTTCTCCATGTGTCAGGCAGGACTCAGAGCCCCCTCTCCTCCTCCTCCTCTCCACAGTCTACAAAGACCACCTCCTGCTTTTTGGTGCAGGAATCAGATTTCTTGGACCCTTCTGGGCGACTACCGCTGGCTTTTTGGCAGGTGATTCAAAAAAATCCTGCTGGCAATATGCAGCACCGTCTGGGAGCCACACCACCAAATATCTCTCATCCAAAATCTTGGGGAGCTTATAATATAGGGATGCATGGATCACACACACACACACACACACTGCAATCTGTGTGACATACCCAGCCTAACCCACCTTTGCTCAGGTGGGGGCGAGCATGGATGATGATTCCTACAAGCCAAGCCAAGATATTTAGTTCATGATGATGACATGTGACACCTGGGACAATAACCCGTCTGAAATCACCTTTAAGGGACCATTTGACAGCCACGACAAAGACAAACCCAAACTGCAACAGCGCTTAATCACAATTATGCAAATGTCAAGTGGGTTATCCACCATCAGCCACTCATCTGCATGCGAGGGAATCCACTGGCATCAGTGTGCATGCATTTCAGGGCAGGACACACGCTTCAGGATGAGCTACGACACGCACACAAAAACACTGCAGCCACCCTGGATGGCCAAATATTGACATCCCATCCACTCCCTGCTGTTATTGATGCTGCTCCGGTGCAACAGCAGGGGTGTTGTGGAGGATGAACCCACCTCTAATTCAGTTTATGCTGCTTTTTTTAAATCGCAGGATCACAGTTAACCTCCATTTGTAGCTTCAGGAGGGCAGTAAGCAGTGCCACAGCGGTGTGAGCTGCATGAAAACAATGTCTTTAAGGAGGGAGGAAGCACAAATAAATGAGGTGCTAATTGGTTGGTGTGTGTGTGTGCTGGTGGCCGCTGGTCGCCTTGTGCTGGAGGTCACACACTTCACACACCTTATTAAATGCATACATGCACGCCTGGCTGCAGTTTTACACTGTAACCAGCGCTAACGTGTGTGTACAAATGACATGGATACAGTAACGGTAGTCTGCCACAGTCTGCCTGCTTTTTTTCCCAGTTAGGCCAGAGCTGTTCAGCCTGCTGTGCTGGAGCCCATGTACATTTTAAAAACACCCAGTTCCAGTAATCTGTGCGACCCATATGTGGCTGGTACCATCCCCCCACGGCTGACAATAACATGTCTTACAGGGTTTTAAAAAAAAAAAAAAAAAAATCCATATATCGAGCTCACCCCTCTCCGATTAATTCCAGCAGTGTCGAGCCGCAGTCGCCGCTTTGCTCCCTGGAAATAAGCGACCTGAATGTTTTGGGGAGGAAAAACCGGATTATTTTATTCCTGTTAATTCCCGCGGACTCGCTGCCGTCTCCCCGACTCTAGCAGGCCCGGATCTCCGCGAAATACATGTGTACTACGTAACCTAATCTTTGTGCTTCCGTGACACAAGCACTTTCTGCCATTTCATACCGATGTCGTCGAAACCTTGCGATGTTTCCTCCGCTGCACAATGAGGAGCCCGAGCTGCGTTCAAGAGCGCTGCGCGTCCCGGAAGCGGCCGGAGCCGCGGCTGTGCAACGTTTTACAACCAGAGAGGGAGACAGGAGCACACTCAGCAACACTAGGGAACACAGCACGGGAGAGTGGAGTACAATAGAACAGAATGGAGTAGAATAAACTCACGTTTAAAAAATATATATAATTTTTTAAATGTGAGGTCATCATATTAATAATATCATCAGTGTAATAATACTACTACTAATAATAATAATAATAATCGACAACAACAACAATAACAATAAAGTAATAAAAGAATGAAATAGAATAAATTCACATGTTAAAAAATTAATAAAAAAAAAAAATACGATTTAAACAAAATCGAAATAATAATAATAATAATAATAATAATAATAATAATAGACTAGAACAAAATAAAATAGAATAAATTCACAGGTTTAAAAAGAATAAAAAATACAACGTAAAATTTCTTGGTAATAATAATAATAATAATAATAATAAAAGAATAAATTCACATGTTAAAAAATAAAATAAAATAAAATAAATAAATAAAAAATACGATATAAAAATAGGTTAAAAAAAACGTAATATAATAATAATAATAATAATAATAATAATAATAATAATAATGATAATAATAATACACTAGAACAAAATAAAATAGAATAAATTAACATGTTAAAAATGAATAAAAATTATAATGTAAAATTTTTATATAATATAATAGCAACAATACTACTACTAATAATGATGATAATAATAACAATACTACTACTACAACTAATAATAATAATAATAATAATAATAATATATAAAATGTTTTTAAAAACCAAACATGCAATAAAATAACATTAGAATTATATTAAATTATTATAATTGTTTAAATTATATTAAAGTAAATTAAATAAACAAATAAAGTTAAAATCATGTATTCATTCATCTTACTGTATTATTTATATATTGTTAATTATACATATTTTAAAAATATATTTAGTCATAAATTTAAAAATATTTTTCTATATTTTTCTAACTATATATTATGAAGTAATCTAATGCGCTGCATGCGTAAATGCTGTAGGCCTACTTTGTCGCTTGTTTGCGTGCGTACAGCCTCCATCATCATGTTACGGCCTCAGTGACTCTTCCTGCAGTCACACTGAGCACATCAACAATGAGCAGCAGCTCATGTTCCTCATCAGGCGTCACAGCTGACCTTTCAACACGCTTAGACCTGCAACCGGACGGCGGCGTGTGCGCCTCGGTAAAGCTGCTTGTGCAGGACGGCCTGGGCCTCACTATATACACGCTGTATCTACAGAGCATATAGGCAGCCTCTGCTTATGACACGGGTGAGTCATAGATAATATGGGGTATGACTGTGCGGCCTAAAAAGTGCAAAGCCACAGTCTATCTAGTCTAGTGAGCTGCTCAGGTGTCACTCAGCTGTTTGAGGAAGCGGCCGGTGTCAGGTAGTAGTGGCACAAAGCTGGTCGGTGATTGTGTCACTGGGGGTTGAAAAAACATGAGATTAACACAATGAAGCCTACAATGGATTGGTCGTTTGCGGCCCCATCTGCCGTCAACTCGCCTCGGTAATCCCATTAAGTTCTTAAGGCCCCGGTCTAAAAATAGGAGAAAATGACAGAAAACACAAGAAGCCACACGTCATTAGATGCGAGCGCACAGAAACTTAAGTTATGGAGCTGATTTCCCTCTTCCGCGGTGCGTCCGGTGGATTTCATACGAGCAAATCATGGCTCCTGAGGAGATGAGAGGAGAGGAGAGGAGAGCCGAAGGAGCGAGAAGCCGCTGAGATGGAGGGAGACGAATAAGAGGGAGGATTAGGTTCAAGCAGCGGATGTCCCAGCCAACTTAAACAGGAATCTCTTCCCGTATTGAATGAAATAAGGTAAGCTGAATGAGGCCAACTGGACAAAATGTGGAAAACATATTTGAATCTGCACATTGCACCATGTAGGCCTGCAGGGCGGCCCCCACAGCGCGCGGACCTGAGCTCCTCTCCCTCCGCTGGCATCATGTTACCTGATATGATGGCTGACATGATATTATGGCCGTAAATTCAATGTAAACCTGCGCAGATCTGGATGCAGCAGGTGGCTCTCACTGAGGCCCGGCTCTACTTATGATAACAGATTTTTAATTAATAATCCAATAACAGAACAAAAGTTTGGGTGTTTTTTCCCTCCACATTTCTTAAAATTTCTCAATTGAATGAATACAGGAAGGAAAAAAAGTAAGACTGAACAAATGAGTTAATGAAACTTGGTGGTGGAGATGGGATGATACATCAAAATTCAATATATCGCAACGCAAAAATGTGACGAAATGTAAACGAATCTCGATGTTATGTGTGTTAGTTGCATTTTAATCTGCTGCTAATTAGATGTTGGCCGTCACAATTACACTATTTGCACTTTGTAATAAAAGCATTTCTAAGTCCATGTAGCAGTCAGCCAGTCAGTCAGTTTACTTTACTTCAGACACACAGGCAGATAGCAGTCCAAAAATATACAATAAAAAGTTATTGGCTCTTAGCTGTTGCTCTAAATAACTAGAATTTTAATGAAACTGGAGCTGAAACCTTTATTGTATTTTACTGTGGTTGTATTGAATCATAAAGCCCACACACACTCAGAGAATAAAGCATATAAATGCACCTTTAGGGGTGCGGTGGCTCGTCCCTGGAGCCTCTGAGGACCTGGGGCAGCTTTTGTCCCCTTGACATCGGGTCCTTATTTGTCTCCTTGTGGTTTGTACCTTAAAGAGCCTTGCTCTTGTATTAGAACTACAATACTGACTGGATCATTGTATATCCTATTATTCATCATTTTCCCACAGATCTACAAAACTGATTTCATTTCAAGGCGACTCAACCATAACCTACAAGTTAAAATCTACCTTACATGACTATTTCACCTAATTTATTTACGTTTTTATGTATTTATACATGTAAAATTTAGACGGAACGGTGCATATGTGTAGCTTTTACTGTTTGGGAGCATTTGTGTACCTTTTTGGCTCTGAAAAAGGTTCACAGAATTAAAAATAATCCAATAATTTGCCGGCAGAAATGAACATCACACTTCTGACAGTGTATCGGGTCTCTTATTGTGAAATAGGCATCCCTCCCATCCTGTGCTGTGTGTAGCAGGTGACAAATGCTCTCCCCTCCCTCAGCAAAGTGCCCTTGAGCAAGGCACTGACCCCCCTGTCCCCCATCACCACCACCAAAACGCTGTGAGCAGTGAACGGCTGCAGCAGCTGTGTCAGTTTCCTCCGGACAAACCAAACTATTTTCCTGAGTGCGGCTCTGAGGGTTTGTGTTTTGTAGCCGGGCTGAGGTGCTGGTGGGCCCGGCCGGCCTCTGAACGCACCGTCAGCTGCTCCGTTTGAAGGGAGCGGCGCTGGCATTTATCATACTGATGCAATAACTCATAAAAAGAGAACACAAACACGAGAGGTCAGCGAGTCAGTGGGGTTTTCTGTGTGATTTGTGTTTAAAAGCCACCTTTTCCCCTCCCTGTGCCTGTGTTTGAAGGTGCTTTGTGTATTTTTAGACATTAAACACGCAGCACGAGCATCAGATCAATTGTAAAACTCTCTAATTACAGTCAACTAATGAGATCAAGGTTGAGATGATTGGCAGCGTCTGTCTCACGGCAGTGTCTCTAGTGTCAGTGTTTTTTAAGTAAGACTCACTTCTCCGGCGTCTCTGCTGCCGTCTCCACCGGCACGCAGCTCAAAGGGCATTCTGGGAAATGGAGGAAACTCAGGTGTCCGCCTCAGGTGGACAAGTTCAGGTTACGCAGACCCTGAGCTCCCATGCTGCTTGTTTTATTACAAAGAACTAAATTATAGCTTTTGATAGAAGAAGTCAGATTTATAGCATTTTAGGAATCAGAATCAGAAATACTTTATTGATCCATTATTGAGGGGAAGTTTCTCACTCAAAAAAAAAAAAGAAATAGGAGCTCCACTCATAACTAAATAAAGTGAAAGTCTTACACCTTTTATTTTGAAATCAACAGATAACTGAGGGATTTTCTAATTATGGCTTAAAACCCTTTTTGTTTCATTTGTCACTGAGATTGGACATTTTTCAGATGATTTTGGGTCGATTTCAGCGGCGGATTTTTCTGGATCTTGATTCTTGGCATGGACAGACGTGTTTTACAATGATTTTTTTCCCCCATGTTTGTGTCTCTGGTGGGTTTTTATGTCAGATCTCCAGGCCCAAATGTGACTCCAGAGGTCGAGGCTCTCCGTCTCGACACTATCTCTGGGCATCAAGTCTCACAAAATCCAGAAATGAAAGTAAAGAACGTACTGAAAGGGGGAATATGTAGAAAATTCAAAAGCAAATTCATAAAATGCTACATGCACAGCTGTACTTCATATTAAAAATTGTAATGGGTATACCAAAAATTAAATCACATTGTCAGACTGACAAAATGTGGGTCTCTAAGTACACTTTGGCTTAGACGAAACCGCCTGTGGTGTCTTGGTGGCTCTCTTGGTGAAAACAGATGCTTTATAATCACAAGACGCTGGCTCCAAATCCAGCCTGGGACATTTCAGCCGTCAAAATAAGACAAAAAAAAAAAACGCCTATGGGGCAGGCGAAGGCTCATTTTGCTGAACTTATCACCACATTACTTCACTTTCACATCCAAACTTGACCCCCTGCTGTTATGTAAAGGTCATTAAAATCACTGTCATCATCACTCGGCGCATGCAAGAGCACTAATTCGACTTTGCTTGCTTGTGATTTTGTGATTTTGTGTTTTTTTTCCTACTGTTCATAATGATTTCATAACTCTGTGACTGGGTAATGCCCAATAAATGAACGCATCATGTCAAAAATGCCGAGCTGACGCAGTGGCAGTCGTTTCTCCTGATCACGTCTCCCGTTCACACCGCTTGAGAGTGTGTGTGTGTGGAGGGGTGATGAGGAGGGGGGACGAAAAGGGAAATCCTGCCGGCTCCCTGAAAGCCAATTATCGAGCCGGTTGACAGGCCGGTGAGAAATGTGTCAACACATGAGGGAGAGAGAGAGAGAGAGAGAGAGAGAGGGAGGCAGATGGTGGGAGAGATTCCCCTGTATTGACCAGTATTAATGGCATGAATAGGCCGCAGGCAGTCGCCGCGCTCCGACAGTGTGTTTGGTGATTTCATTACAGCGTGTTGGCGAAACAGTCTGTCGGTGTTGAATCAACATGTCCCCCCCTCGCAGGGAAATGTTGACCTCAGTTTACTGCCCTAACCCGTGTGGAGTTTACACAGTCAGACGGAGCTCCGATCATTCAGGGTGTGAACGCCGGTGTGTGTGCTTCCTGCATCTCCCAAAAGGCCCAAAATATACTAAACACACTTGAAAAGACACATATAAATACACCCTCAAATTCAAAGAACGCCACATTCAACATGCAACCACTTGAGTATAAGGTTGTTTCCACATGCAGGTTACAGATTATGAGTTATGCTGTTAAAAGTGTAATGAGTGATGTACCCAGTACTCCAGTTGAGGGGGGATGAGGGTGGATGGCATCAACCCCTGAAATAAAAACGGTCAAAATCATCCCCCCTGTAAAACTGCCATCCTCCCTTTTCATCAAGTGAGAAAAATTGACCACCCCCCCTGAATTTTTTTTTTTTTTACAACTCGAATACTGGATGTAACTATTTTAATTTCACACCAACCCTGAACCTCCGTCGGAGCGTGTTGTCCCTCAGGTTTAGGTTATTTTTTTCTCTGCTGTTTAAACTGTTCATATTTCTATTTGTTATATATTCCTTGTTTATAGTGTATATGTTGCTTGCTGCTATTTATCATCTGTTTATACTGTAAATTTGCACATTGCCCACATCTATGCACATTGTATACATCGATGCACACTGGGTTTTTTTTGGTTTTTTGCACATTGTTTTTTGCACATTGGGTACTTAGGTCTTTAGATCTCGAGTGTCATCTTTTATTCTTTATTTTTTATTTATTTAATCTTGTACTCTGTGGATACTGCTGAAAACTGTGAATTTCCTTCGGGATGAATAAAGTCCCTATCTATCTATCTATCTATCTATCTATCTATCTACCTATCTATCTATCTATCTATCTATCTATCTATCTATCTATCTATCTACCTATCTATCTATCTATCTGTCTATCTATCTATCTATCTAATGACTCCAAAGTTGTGTAAACTTATCATTACTTTTTATTACTTTTCTAACATTTTTTTTTAACTGGACTGAAAATTTTAACCCAGGCTGTGTAAACCTCAAAGCAGAGCTCAACACTGACTGTTAAACTTGTTCAGTGTAACTTGAATTAAGATCAGATTTTTTACATTTTTAGACAAATCCCACATCTGAAGATCCCAAACAACAAGCCGTCTTGATGTGATCGGCTGCTGAGAGCCACACGCTTTGATTTGATTGGCAGACGGGAGGCAGCGGGGGCAAATTCAAAGAAGAGAACCAATCAGAGAGAACGCTCTAAAGTTGCATTTATGCTGCCAGATGAATGACACCTGTCCTACACGTTGACGGTGGGAGCTCGATTTTGGAAACTGGCCGAAAGAAGATGCTCTTGCATGGAGGAAAGTCAGAATGAAAGTTTTATTCTACATATAAACTTTTAACCGAAAAGAATATATTCTGATGTAACCTCTTAGTAATCACCAGCATTTGAAATAGAAACTGTAACTCATGTTTTTTCTCAGTAACTGTAAGTGATGACAGTTACATTTATTTTGCAATTTAATGACATGTGACGAGTGTTTGTGTGTGTTTGCTGTGGTTTGGATCAGTTGATGCTTTCCTGCGTTTTTCCATTTGGTTCGGTTTGGTTTCACACGACAAAAAAACTCAGACAAACCAACACGTGTCAGCCAAAGCCGCTCACCGGTCAGCATCAGGCGGGTATCTGGGTTTGAAGAGCGCCCATAATGCACTGCAGAGCTACAGGAGTTGCGTTAGCCCAAAAGGCACAGTGTTTCCTGCAGCTCACATTCACACCACAAACGAGCCGCCTCACACTCGGCAGGGTCCCGGTCCGCTCGTTTCTGGTCTGAGCTGCAGAGATGTGATGTGAAAGTAGTGATTACACTCGAGTACAAACTTCAAAAGTGAAATTAAGATAAACTAAGTCTAGATCAGGGCTGTGAGACTCCCATCAGGTTGTGGGCCGCATTCGTTCACAGGAGATTTTCACAGAGGCTGAATATTGTTTTGTCAAAATGACCCGAGTCGACACACGGGTATATTTTAGGCCGCTTTCTGACTCACTCTTTTAAATCAGTCAGTTTGGAGCAGAGCAGTCAATGGGAAACTGCATGAAAATAAAAAATAATGTAGAATTACATAAAGCAGAGGAGAGGAATGTGACAAATACACAGCAGACAGGTTTGACATTTACCTCCCAGAAGAAAAGAAAATAACTGCACTTCCCATCTTTCTGGAAAAATTATACATTCTGTGTCAACCTTTTTTTTTTTTGACAGCAGGTTTGCCAAACTAAAAGAATGCATCCTGCTGGTTTTGACTTTACTTCTGGCTGATTCTACTTCATTAAGTATAATGTGTAATTAATCTGAAATTCTCCCCCTCTTTTGAGGTAGTTTGGACTCACAACATGTGGAAAGTAGCGGGCTTCAAAATGTCATTCAGACTTTAAAAACTCAACTAAAAGTCAAACTCAATTAAAAGAGCATGCCAGCAATTTTTATTTTTGGCCCATTTATTACAATTTCCCCCAAATTTTACATGGCAGCAAACCATTTTACAAATCATGTGGGGGAACTGAAGTCCTCAACACTCAGAAAACCACATTCAAAGCCACTTCATGAAAAGAAATGTATTTCAAATCCACATAATACAAAGGAAGGTTTATTTTTCCACTTTGACGGAGCCAGGCTAACGACTCCCATAGACTTCAAGTCTTTATGCTAAGCTATCATGAAATGCTACCCATAGGAACCAAACCAGTGGACGCACAGAGGAGAAAACGGTGTCCAACATCTGGTCTCAGTCTGGGGAAGTGGGGAAAAGAGTATTTTTCCCAAATGTCGGAGTATAGAAACTTCTTATTTCGCGTATCATTCATATACTGGATGCAAATATTTCAATCAAAAATCTGATTTCTGTCCAAAACACCTCAGGGGTCGGACGGGATGCACTTGTTGGCCGCATCTCTGACGTCTCTGATCTAGATTTTCTGTATCTAGAGTTTCATGCCCCTTTAAGTCGTCAGGAAAGCGACACTTGACTCCTCTCCGTCTTCACGCTGTGGACTGAAACCTCCTGAGACGTTCAGCGCTGCTAATCCTGCAACTCCTTCCTTCTGCACAGTAAAAACTGTTAACCTGGATGTTTTTGTTGTGTGTGTGTTTTCCTGCAGGATGGGTACATTCGTGACCCTGGCGGAGGTGTTGGAGGCCCGGGGTTCACCGCTGGAGGAGGATGAGGTCTGGTGTCTGCTGCTCGCCATCACTGAGGCCTTACTGGACGTCTCCAGCAAAGGTAAACCCCCCGCCACTTCCTGTTTCCTCCGCACGTGGGAGAAGTTTGTCGTCAGAGAGCTTTCTGCCAGAGAGGCTTTCTAACCCCAACCCCAACCCTAACCCTGAGCCCAACCCGAGACCCTCTGGCAGAAATGGAGAGGAAAGAGCGAGGCTTCCCAGCAGAAAACCCTAAAGGCAAACATCCACAGCTGTTTGCTCCTGGTCCGTTTACCAGACATCAAGCCATTATTTGGCTACAGTGATGAATTATTAGTAAGGGAAAATGTCCAGTGAGATGGTCATTAGCGTTCTCCTGCTGGACATTTTCCTACTTACCACTTTTACCATCGACATTAATGGACCGTACAGTTTGTTTGACATTATAGATGATAAACTAACAACACAATGTCTCTATTGTCTCTGCTGCTGTGTCTGTATTGTAGAAACACGTGTAGAGATATACATTCCTCTCTGACGGAGATGAACGGTGCATTCATGTGCTATTGGATGATTTGGACAAAAAAAAAAAAAAAAAAAAAAAATCCTATCTGGTCGTTGGCCAGATTGGCTTTCATATGTTTTTGTAAGAAAAAGGCAAAGTCACATAATGTCAATGTTTGCTTATTTTTGGTCTTCTGGGTTTGATTTTCCAACTCACACATGAGTGCAACTTCAAAATCCAGGATCCTGCCAGCATTTGAACGCACCAGGAGATGTGTAGACGTTTTAATCAGTGCAGCTACTGAACTAAATTACCACGCAATGATGAAGTAAACTTGTCAAAAAAGAGAAAAGCATTCTCTTTTCTCACAGTTATGATTACAGCAACTCAAACAAATTTCAAGTGTCTGTGAGCTGATTTTTCTGTCATGCAATGAAAAATGACTAGAAAAGGCTGGCTGGAAGGAAAAAAAACACATTAAAAAATTGAAAAACAGTGCACTTTGGAAAACAACCAAGAGGAAAATGAAGTGTAGGTGAGTTGCAGTAACTGGGGAAACATATGTTATGGTTCTTCAATCCCTTGATGCATAATTGTGGTTTAAAATTATTATATTACATGCTGCAGTAGCTCCTAAGACTCTGGGAAGCACACAGGTGTGATTGTGGTTGGGTTTGTTTGAGTGTGATGTAGAGTGTCAGGCTGCAGGAGAGGAGGTGTGACTGGACATAAACCCTGTCACCATAAAAAGGGAAGGTTACATCAGATATCTGTTGCTGGTAGACTCTCCCTGTGTGTCCCTGCCCAGGTGCGGGTAACGTGTGCAGCGTGCTGAGCCCCGGCTCCGTGCTGCTGTCGGCCAGCGGCAGCCTGGCCTTCAAGAGCTGCGCCCGCTACGAGGACGTGGCCTCCTTCACGGCCCCCGAGCTGCAGCAGGGCCACGCCGCCGCCACCAGGACCGCGGCTGAAAAGGTAGGAAAAAAACTCCTAAAATATTTTTTATTTCTATCATCTAACATCCCATATTTTGCCGGACACTCCCTCCCTTCTCATTCAAAATCACTACAGGACAGTTTTGAAAAACATTTTCATTTTATTTATTTTAATCTATGTAACCTTTTATTTAACCAAGAAAGGCTCACTGAGATTAAAAAAAAAAAAAAAAAAAAATCTCAAGACAGGCAGCCACACAGATGACAGGATGATCTGTGCTCATGCAAGAAGGATGTAGGGAATAAATCAGAGAATCACAAAAAAAAAAAAAATCAGAAATATCCATCAGCGACAGTTTCAAAACCTTTTAGGCAGTTTAGCTGTGAGGTAAATGGTAAAAGTGGTAAAATCTTGGCTTCATCCAGCTGCATCAGTGATTTCAACCATTTTTATTATCTTGTGCAAATGAGTTTCAGTGAACGCAGAGGTTGGCCGTGTTTTTATGCTTGACCTCGTGCAAACATGATAAAGAGCGAGTGTCACTGATTTTTTTCTGGTTCTGCTCCACCAGGTGGTCGTCTACTCGCTGGGCATGACTCTGTACTGGTGTGTGGACTACCAGCTGCCTCAGAACCAGGTGCCTTCACTTTGTCCTGTCTTTAAACCGGTCAGTGCTGCATTTATGGCTCCTCGGTGCTCATGTGTGTGTGTGTGTGTGTGTGTGTGTGTGTGTGTGTGTGTGTGCCAGCCGGTGCCGCTGAGCACCAGGCTGGACAGTCTGCTGCTCAGTATGTGTGAGGACGAGGTGGCGAGGCGGAGTGACCTGCTGACGGTGCTGGAGACCTGCGAGCTTCACCACAAGGCGGCGCTGCTGCCTCCGCCAGAGCGGCTGCTGCGGCAGCTGGTGGACGACACGCTGCGAGAGTCGGTGAGTCGCCGGCTCAGTCAAAAACAAAAACAAAAAACAAACGAAAAAAGCAAAATCAAAGCCAAAATCAAACCATATCAAAGTAAATTTCACCAAATTTAGCCAAAGGCAAATGCAAATTAAAAAAAAAAAAAAAAAAGCTAACCAAAACTAAAACCAAACCAAATCCAATTAAACAAACAAACAAACAATGCAAACCATGGCTGGATTGGATTGGTTTTTCTTTTCTTCTTTTTTTTTTTCTTTTTTTTTGTTATTGTTTTTATAATGTTGTTTATTATTATTTTTGGGTTGGGATTTGTTTAGTTTGTTTTTGATTCTGGTTTACGTTTTTCTTGTTTTTGGTTTGGTTTAGTTCTCTATGTTTTAAACTTATTTTTAAAATTTGGTTTGGTTTGTGTTTGTGTTTGTGTTTTTTTGTTTATGTTTAATTATTATTATTGGGTTGGGCTTGCTTTAGTTTGTTTTTGATTACGCTTTGCGTTGGCTTTTCTTTTGGTTAGGGTTAGTTCTAATTATGGTTTACGTTTATTCTAGTTTGTTTTGTTTAGTTTTTTTTTAATTTGGTTTGGCATGGTGTGATTTGGTTCTGATTTGTTTTTTGTTTGTTGTTTGTTTTGGATTCATTTGGGTTGCAGTTTTTTTTATTATTATTATTTTGTTTGGTTCAATTTGAGTTTGGATGTTTTTTGGTTTGGTTTTGGTTGGTTTGGACTGGTTGAGTTTGGTGTGTGTGTGTGTGTGTGTGTGTGTGTGTGTGTGTGTGTGTGTGTGTGTGTGTGTGCTGTACTTGTTGCTGACTGTTGTCTCTGCAGGTCGATCGCGTCTCCTCGGCTGAAAACGGCTCCCAGCTCACCGACCGCAGCCAGATGGTCCGGGAGAGATTACGCCGTAAGAGCCTCGAGTCCTGAAGCCCAAACTTTTTCAAATCAAGTCAAACATTAAAAAAGATAAAATGTCAGATGGAAATAAGAACCAAATGTGTTTCAGGAGGCTCGCTCGGCAGCTCCCCCTGGGCCACGAGGAGGAAGTTCTCCGTTCCTTTCTCGGGAATGTCTTATCCATCGAAGCCGGTCGGGTAAGAGGCCGCACACAGAAAAACCCAACTCACGTTTGGACAAAAGCATCGACTTAAGCCCATAATCTAAATGCTCAAATGATGAAAATCACTGGAACACAACTCACTGAAATGTGAAAAACACAACTCAAGCTTTAACCCTATAAAGCCTGAACTATGAAAGAATTGGCAGAAAATTCAAATTTTTTGAAACTGAACCCTTTATTTAGTCCTATAACAAAATATATATATAAAAAAAGAAATTCAAAAAATATGTTATTACACGACCTTTCTGGTGTATGATATATGATATGTACTTGAAGTGCCAATGGTCCAGGGTGAACAGGGGAAGTGTTCAAAGATATACAACAGTATTTTGGTCAAGTATTGATTAAACTGAAAACGAAAAATGGAATTGAAAATGTGCATCATATATGATACAAATGGCTTTATAGGGTTAAAATCATCCCAGCCCAGAGTCGCTGTGCGTTTTGGCCCTGAGGCACCGTGACATATTTAACGTTTAAGTCAAATCCGAGGCTGAAAAGCTCGTGTTTCCCAGGATGCCCCGGCACAGAGACATCTACAGCAGCTGGCAGCAGCTGCCTCGCAGTCCGTTCATGGACGGCGGCCGACGTGCCAACAGAGCCTCGCTCACACACTTCGAGTCCACCATGAGTCTGAACGACAGGAAAGCCAAGGTGAGGCCCGGTGCTGATACGTGTGGTGTGTGTTGTTGTTATTAGGCCTGTAAACCACAAACTTCATCACGATACGATATTATTCTGATTCTCGATATGTGCTGATATTACAAAGTCTACGATTTCGATTGGATTTGTTTCAGAGGCCTGCGATCGATATCAGACAACACTATATTCTTATCAACACATTTAGTTACTGAACATGATATCGTCTCACCAAACAGCTGAAATCTGCCCTGAGCTGGTTGTGGACGTTGTGAGGCAGAAACGGTGCCATAAGCACGCCGTGAGAATTTCAAAATAAAGGCGTCGTGCTCTGAAAACCGACGATGATGATCGATGGTCGCACTTTGTGTGGATCTTATTGCATCGTTGAACGTCCAGTCGATGGATCAGTCCAGATCATTACACCCCGAGCTGTTGTATGGTGTGTTCGGGTCCAGAATTGGGACTTTTTGGCCTGCTGGTGGCGCTATGATGGACCAATCAGTCTCACTTTGTGGATGCTGGATGTCAAATGTAAAAGCGCATCAAAGGTTAATCAGCTCTGACCCGGCAGTCAAAGCTGATACTGAGCATGAAGGTCGGGGTCATGGATTTTGAAACAAGCTCTATAAATAAAGATTTATCATTTATTATTATTATTATTACTATTATAGTTACATTTATTCTCATGGTAGCCATTGTATCCCCCATCATGCGTCCATCCTGCATTTGTACCCTTCTTCCTCCACACTAAAGGCAAGCTGGTTCCCTGAGAGCATGAAGGAATAAAAGCAGCAGGACTTGAGCAGCGGCTGCGACTCAAAGCCTTTCCACCGCGAAACTGTCTTTGTCTGCAAACAGGATTATTCCACAAGTGCAGAAGCTGCCAGTCTTGCGCTCCAAGTGGGTTTAAAAGAACAGCCAAAGCTTCTGGAAGGGGGTTTCAGTTGATACTAAAAAAAAAAAAACCCAAAGTGTAGCTGGCTTTACTGACAGAAAGATTATTATTTGACCGATATGATCAGCTTTTGGATGAAGGTCTCTGAACCGTCCTGCAAAGAGCACACAGCTTTTGAGGGAACACCGACAATTGCATGGGCTGCTACTGAGATTTTTTTTTGTTTGTTTTTTTCTTTCCATAAATATGCATATTAGGGATGCAAAACTGAACCGTAAAAAACTCAATCATAAAAAAACAAACCGTTCAGTAAACACTACACCCTGCAAACTGCAGCGCTGCAACACATTAACAGTGTGAGAGCCGTCTAACACACACTGAGCTAATTATGAATGAATTAATTAATATACTGAAAGTGTTTTTAGGTTTATGCCTTTGAAAGAATATTTTTTGGTTTCATATTGTCATCCCAAATCTCTGAATGAAAAAAAATATATATTTTTGCAAAGAAGACAAAATACAGAAAAATATTGAAAGTGATTTTTTTCTCCCTGATGTACAAAACAAACCCAAAAACAGCAATACAAACCAAACTATGGGTTTATATGTGTATATATGCATGGGTTTGAAATAAATACCTGGCTTGAATTTCTGCTCAAAGGGAAATTTATTTATTATTATACAGTAAAGGGGCAAAATACAAGATCACCTAATAGATATTTTTATGTTGAACAGATGTTACGAGAACCTGCACCAATAAGTCTGAAAAGTCCATGGCTGCTAAATGCATTTTTTTGGAAAACAGGGGCTTAAAAGTTTATCCGAGCTCAGTTTAAAAAGTTTTCTGAAGTCTGATATTCCTGTCTCGATGTTGTTGCTGCAGGATTTGGGCCCCGAGTTCATCAGGATGTTAGACGAGCCTCTGGTCATGCTGGAGCTGCCTGGATCCATCGTGGTGAGTTCTGGATAAAAAGCCAATCACACCCCGGCGTTCGGTGTCGGGAGAGGTTTCTGATAAGAGACGCTGCGCCGAATGAAATTGAATGAAAGATTTCGAGATTATCCGCTCCCTTGCCGCCTTCCGAAAGTGGCGGCTTTGCATGATTTGTCCCTTTTCCACCGCCCCAGCGCCGCATACAGAGGCATATTCTTATCAAATCAAGGACAAATCAAGGTGATAATGTCTGAATCATTAATGCACTGTCACTTTGCCAAGATGGTGTCGGATTATGCGGCGTTTTATTGAACCTAGTAACCCGGGCCAGGCCTCGGGAATAATCTGAAAGGTTGAAACGCCGCATGGTGTCGTCTCTGTCTCATGCCGCCCTGCAGTCGAAGAAAGGGAAGTCTCCGAGCACGCAGAGGGAGCTGAGCGTGGTGATGCCCAGCGGCCAGAGCGTCCTGGTCAGGTGTGAGGTGAAATCCCGCGCGGGAGACGTGTTCGACATGATCGTGGCTCACTCCAACCTGGTGGAGCACTTCTACTTTGGCCTTGCTTACATTGACGGTAATGAAGTGTGTGAGGAGGAGAGGGAGCAGGCAGATGAGTGGATGACTGTCGTGGACACATCACTGCCTGTCTGACTGCACGATTGACTGACTGTCTGTCTGTTTGACTGCCTGTCTGCCAGAGTGGTTTGAAGCAGCTTAATCAATCAATCAATCAATCAATCAATCAATCAGTTTACTTGGTCTGGTGAGAAAAGTGCTATTCTGTTTGTGCTGATGCTCAAATTGATCTATTTTTTCAAACTGGTCATGCACAATATTGGATTTTTTGCCGATATCCAATATGCTGATATTTTTTGATAACTTTTTTTGGCTGATTGCCGATGTCGATATCGATATATGCACGTATTTTTTTCCCACCTAATTGCAGAGAAAATCAAGTCTCACCTCTAGCGGAATTAACATTTTGTTATGCCTGCTCTTATTGTGAAGGCCCACTAGGCAGATGCAGACATAAAACACAAAGCTCTCCAACTGGGCAAAATAAGATAACGTCTTCAATTTAGGTTATGTAAAACATGACATATTTATTTTTATGGAACGTTTTTCTTTCAGGCCAAACTTTAAGAGAAAATCCTGACATCAGACACAAGCTGGGCAGATTTGACCTATTTCACATATCGTCATGGCAGAAATTTTTCATTTCATCTTAAAGTCGGTATCTGCTGATACTGATGGTGTGCCCAAATTATGCATAGTGTTTTATAACTGGTCAGTGTGAATGTAGATGTAGACAAAATACAAAAATGCAACCAAGTAAATGTTCCCACTCTGGTTCAGACAAAGGAAAACCGTTTGCAGGGCTGATTAGAAGATGAGTTTAGTAAGAAATGCCATCCCACTGTATCTGTCAGCTCTGTACAACCTGTGTCTCTCTCTCTCTCCTCTGGTCAGATAATGAATTTTTCTTCCTGGAAAACGACACAAAGATTTCCAAAGTTGCCCCTGACAGCTGGAAGAAAGTGCCTACAGCCACCTTTGTCCTTTTCTTTCGGGTCAAATTCTTTGTCAGTGACATTTCCCTTCTTTTGTAAGTATTACATTTCTTTCTTTCTTTTTTTTTTTTTACATTTTGTGTGCCATCGGCAAGAATGAAAAGCTCAGTTACAGAGTATGGCTCCTCCTGTCATTCAAATCCTGCTTCACCTCCATCAGGCACAAACTGACCCGTCACCAGTACTACCTCCAGTTGAGGAAAGACCTTTTGGAGGACAGGCTGTCCTGCCATGAGGAAACTGCTCTTTACCTCGGTGCTCTGGCCCTGCAGGCCGAGTACGGAGACTGCCCGCCTCAGGTAAAACACACGCTGACCTGCAACCACCGCGAGTCCTACTTTTAGCTCGATTTGTACATATTACAGCTCCTGTGACTGAGAGCCAGTGTCCCCTTGTGTTTTATCTTCCTTTACATCAAAATTTGTGCTTAAAATGATTTAAAAGGTGGTCAAACCCAGGTCTGATGTGGTTAATTGCTCTTTGAATACAGTGGTCCCTCGTTTATCGCGGGAGTTACGTTCTAAAAATAACCCGCAATAGGCGAAATCCACGAAGTAGTCAGCTTTATTTTGTACAATTATTCTAGATGTTTTAAGGCTGTAAAACCCCTCACTACACACTTTATACACTTTTCTCAGACAGGCATTAACATTTTCTCACTTTTCTCTCTTGTTTAAACTCTCAAAGTTCAAACCTTCGTAGAAAAATAAGTCCAGTATTATAGAATGAACGCATTCTGTACTGTACAGGAGACACGGCATAGAGGAGATTGATTGACAATGGACTACAGTCCCTTAGCCAATCAGGACGCAGAACACAATGCGCGGGCTCTCCCTTAGCGAATCAGGACGCAGAACACAATGCGCTGTAAAAAAAAAAAAAAAGAAAAAAAAAGCATGCAAAATTGCACAAAAAAAAAATCCGCAAAACTGCGAGGCTGTGAAAGGTGAACCGCGTTATAGCGAGGGACAACCGTACACAGTTTTTGCAGTTTTTGAGAAAGCATGGGGTAAACGAACAAAGAGAACATTTAGGTGATATATTTATTTTGGCTCATGTGATACAAATGTTTCTTAGAAGTTTCCTTTTGTCTGTGTGTAAACTTTTTTTTCCCTGGTGGCAATCAGCTGTTGGAAGTGACTGTAATGATTTGTAGATTGATTGATTAATTGATTAATTAGTAGCAAGTCAAGACACAAAAATAAAATGAATTCATGCGTTGTTCACCATAGGAAATTTTTTTGACAAATCTTGGAAATTACAGCTAATGTCCTGCTAACTAGTTGATTTTCATTACAGTAAAATAATTTGGTTATGTATAACATCTAAGAGTGAATTGCTGCTGATGAATAATTGAAAATATAAACATGATAACTGCTTGAATAGCGGCTGAACTTATGAAAAGACGTTTGCATTGGAAGATCCTCGCCTTGTTTTGTGTTTTTTGTGCCGTAAAGCAGTTCAGCCGATTTCCCACCAAATCCAACCTGGTGGCACGAGGTGTATTTTTCTTTATACTGCGTCAAAATGAATTTATAAAAGCCTAATGACAATCCATTTGCATGAGATAAACTTTCAGTGAGTTCTTTCAGTAAACGGATGTGGTCTGTGCTGTGCAGGTGTACAGCAGGAACTACTTCCGGCCTGACCAGTACGTCTCCAAGAGTGTGATGGAGAGACGTGCCTTGCCTTACATTCAGGAGGAGCTGCTGCGCCTGCACATCAACAACGCCCAGATGCTCACCGACGAATCAGAGCTGGAGTTTCTCAAGGTGGCCACACTCAAATGAAATCTCTGGAGCTTAAAGGAATATTCCAATGTTTTGAGCAAAATCCGACTTCCCCAGACTGAGATACCATTTTCACCTCTGGACGTCCAGTGGTTAGAGTGGGTGGCATTTTGATTTAGCTTAGCATAAAGACTTGAAGTCTATGGGAGTTAGAGCGCTGAACGGTACGCATATTTTTGTCTGAACCCGACCCGAGCCTGAGATTTTGCTCGCCCTCCATCGCGAGGTTACATTTACCGCCTGAAATAGCCTACGTGTTGCCTTCAGTGTCGTCACGTAAACTCCAGAAGTTGCACAGAACAGACAGCAGGTCTAAGTAATGCTGACATGACCGACCCCGCCCCAAACCTGAAAGGTTATTTCTGCATTTTTGTCCGAACCTGGCCTGACCCTGGCTCCATCAAAGTGAAAGATAAATCGAACAGCAACAGCTTATTAATTTGTGGTGGATCTTCCTCTACTTTCAGCGGTACATAGATCACTGGAAGGATAAATGTGAATCTGACTTCTCCTGAAAAAAGCTCTCATCTTTAAAAGAAATCACAAGACACGTATTTCAAATCTACACTGTGTAAATAAGACAGCTGCAGAGTTGCTATAAGTTTTATTCTTTCACTGAGACAGAGCCAGGCTAACGACTCCTATAGACTTTAAGTCTTTATGCTAAGCTAACAGGGAATGCTACTCACAGGACTCAAACCACTCCAGAGGTGAAAATGGTAACAAACATCTTGTCTCAGTCTGGGTTAGTTGGAAAACATTTGAGTATTCCTTTTAATATTTGGGACAAAAAATGAGTTTTGATCTTACAATTTAAGTCACTGTATGCTCGGTGTCACCCTCCTCTGATATTTTTTTCATGAATCCCATTGATTAATCTGTAATTGTGAAAGGTTCCTTTGCAAATTAGCATATGCAAGAGTACTAACTCAACTCAACTCAGCTTTATTTATATAGCAACCACAGCTGAAACAAAGTGCTGTACAAAAATGAAAATAAAACAGCAAAACAGAAAGAAAAGTAGAAAGAATAAAAACAATCAAACAAATTAAAACAGAGCCAGGTCTGATGCTGGAATTTAAAATCAATGTGCATAAATGATCATAAAACAACAAAACATTAAAAGCAATAAAACAGTGAAAACAATAGATAAACAATAGAACAAATAAAACAGAGTGACGTCTCATGCTGGGTTAAAAGCCAATGAGTAAAAATGGGTTTTAAGACTAGGAGAAACAGATAATCTCTGCATGGCTCATCAATCAGGAACATTTCTGTACTCCCTCCAGGTGAGCCAACAGTTGCCGGAGTATGGCGTGTTTTTCTACCGTGTGAAACGTGACAAAAGGCCCGCGGACGGAGAGATGGTCCTCGGGGTTTGTGCCAAAGGAGTCGTCGTGTACGAGGTTAGAAACGGCTGCCGATCCACCAGTCAGACGCTGGACTGGAGGGAGACGGCGAGCATCTCCTCCAACGTGAGTGGAGCGATGGACGACTGAGATCAAACCACCTGCTGCTGACAACCTCTCCCTTTGTGCTCCCTTTAATACCCTCAAACCTCTTCGTTCTTCCTCTTCTGTCCGTGCAGAAACGTAAATTCGTGATAGAGAGCCGGAGCAGCAACAAAAAGTACACCTTCATCACCGAGAGGTCGAAGATCGCCAGGTACCTGTGCACCCTCTGCTCTGCACAGCACAAGTTCAACAACGAGATGAGCTCCCGCCAGCTGAGCCACAGCCTCGCCTCAGGTCAGTCGTCACCACATTGACATGGAGATTTTTCCTTTCTCTTTCAACCTGCTGTTCACACAAATATCCTACATTCCCCAGACTTATAAGGCACATAATGGGAACATGACAAAGCAGACCGTGTTCCCAGGGTCCTATTTGGCTTAATGTCAATGCACCCTGGGAACAAAGATACACTCCTTTTTCAACAACTTGTGACTCTTTAAGAGCAGCTCAACCTGCTCCTCTGTCCGTCTCATTCGACTTCATTTTCCATTTGTACATCAAGAAGTTTTTAACCATATTTGCACTTGCATTTGTAGCTCACTCTAGGATGTCACCTTCTTTATGCATGCTCAAATTGTGAAAACATATATGCTTTTGTGTTCTCAAAATCTCCTTATCCCTACAGACATGGCTTTATATTTACATTATTTGCTACCAGCTTCTACTTTCTGTTGAAGTTATTGGTAAAGATAAATAATTTGTATATTGCTAACCCTAACCCTTGGATCTATAAAGTAATGCACAAATAACCTCCGACTGAAGCCCGTTGATAAAACTTCAGGGTAATAATAGGAAGTTGATATTGAATTACTTGGAGCAACAAGTTCACCTGCCTGTCCTTCAGGTTTAAAGGGGCCTTTAGATTTCTGGTGAAGCTCATCAGACCTTCAGAGAATAAAAAAAAAAGGTGTCAGATTTATGCCTTTCCCGTTTTGTAGTCGGCTAACTTGCACTATAAAAAACTGTAATTCCCAAGATCCTCCCACTGAAGTCAGCTCGACCAGTGGCATGATTTCATCCAGAGAAACCCCTAATACAGTGGTCCCTCGTTAATCGCGGGAGTTACGTTCTAAAAATAACCCGCAATAGGCGAAATCCGCTAAGTAGTCAGCTTTATTTTTTACAATTATTATAGATGTTTTAAGGCTGTGAAATCCCTCACTACACACTTTATACACTTTTCTCAGACAGGCATTAACATTTTCTCGCCTTTCTCTCTTGTTTAAACTCTCAAAGTTCAAACCTTTGTAGAAAAATAAGTCCAGTAAAAAAAAAAAAAACATGCAAAATTGCACTAAAAAAAATCCACGAAACTGCGAGGCCGCGAAAGGTGAACCGCGTTATAGTGAGGGACAACTGTAAATGTTTCTATAAACCTCAGACACACTACAGCTGCAATAATTGAAATAGCAAAAACGACGACTGTTTAGACCATGACAGAGATGTGAAATCAGCATGTCATTTAGATGGATGGATTATACAGGGTGACCCAAAAAAAACGGGAATTTTTGAAGTGCGTATTGGCAGACATGAGCAAGTGGCAGCACAATTTTTAAAAAATGAAAATTCCATCATTGTTTCTTAAATGACATGTTTTCAGGTTTCAATTACTATGAATAAAATATTTTTCTTCCATCACTCTTGGTTTTATTGGATTGTTAAAAAGTTCCCGTTTTTTTGTGTCACCCTGTATTTACTCTTATTCAAACTGGATTGAGTTTGAAATTTGTTCTTCTTGATGCACCTCAGTGAGGTTACCTCCTGTGTTTGTCTGGTTTCCCGTGCAGAGGAGAGCATTGTGCAGTACGCCGCGGTGTGCCGCGCTCAGAGCAGCCAGCTCAAGTCCTTCTCGTGTTCGGAGACGCCGCAGGACGACAGCGGCCCGACGACGCCCCAGAACGAGCCCACGACCAAACTGTGCGACGACGTGGCGGCCCGCATCGAGGCCCGCATCCGGCAGCAGCGGCAGGGCCTCAACGATCAGAGGTGCTCGATTATTCGTGCACGAGTGGTTTTTTCAAGCACCCAGTCGTGACCGCGCACATTCATTTTGTGTCCCCCCGGTGCGTTCCTGTGTTTCTGCAGCACCGGCTCCAGCAGCCAGCACAGCAGCGGAGGCGTGCGCTCCCCGGCCTGCTCGCAGAGAAGCGGATCTGAAGCCCCGTCCAACTGTTCAGGTGCTAGAGGTACAACCACACACACACCTTACACCTGCTTCACCTGAAGACCCACAGCTGACAGATCCACTGTCACTGGGTCATTAGTCAGCATCCGGCCTCCCTAACGCAATAAATGCTCAATAAATTAAAGATGATATGAGCATTTAGATCCTTTTGGAGGTGAGCCTGAGATTACTAACACTTTGCATTCACATTCATTGCAGCTGTGCAATCAGACTGTGAACAAAACCTCAGTGAAGATGAGGCGAGGCGGGGCAATGGAAAAGATTTTATGTTGTTTTGGGTTTTTTTTTTGGAAAGTGAAGTTACTGATTTTGCAAAGACAGGCAAAGAGTGTGTGAGGTTGACTCTTGCGACCGGAGGCCATAGGCGACAGTTCGGTACGACCAGGTATGGCAGCTGCCTCGCCTCGGGAATCAGGTTCATACACACAGTCTGCTCTCCTCCAGGCTGATCTGTCTGTGAGAAGAAAATAGACCTCTGATT
Source organism: Myripristis murdjan (assembly GCF_902150065.1). Lineage (NCBI taxonomy): Eukaryota > Metazoa > Chordata > Actinopteri > Holocentriformes > Holocentridae > Myripristis > Myripristis murdjan. Next base: position 23,582,734 of record NC_043998.1, read on the forward strand.
GGTCCTAATTTCCTGTCAGTGAACATGAGAGTCCAGCAGCCTGTAGTTTACAAATGATGTCTGTGATTGCAGGTGTTTTTCCCAGTAATTTATTCCAACATGTTATTAAAATCAGCCTGTGTGGTCGGGCCTTAGAGCTTTGACACTGCAATAAATTTGCCTTTTGTTTTGCTGTGCTTGGTTACCTAATAGAATTGCAATTATATGCATTTCTGTATTTTCTGTGGCTTAAACAAATGAGTAATGATAGTTAACCCTTTTCTTTCCATGGCGCTGAAATATGCGCCAGTTTTAGATACGTTAGGCGATGTGAATGTGAGAGAGAGCCGTACGTCTGTTAAAACAGTTTTCAACAGAATATCAGCTCCTTCTGTTCTGGCTGCTCAAACCGAATCAAGCAGTAAAAACCTTAAAACTACAATCGACAGCCTGGGCCTTTATTTGCTTCAGTCACTGAATCCAACCGCTCTGTAATTCATTTTCTATAAACTCTCGCTCAGCAAAGATGGGAAATAATATCAAGTTATATATTTAAACCAGTAAATATGAATATTACCTGTTTAAAAATGAGGCTACCTAATAACACATTAATTGATTGACTGCAAATCTGCAAATCCAAAATTGCATCCATGGTAACCGCAAAAACAATTATCCCTTTATTTATAAAAACATGTAGATCTACCTGGCCAGTAAAAGGATTTGGTTTTTAAATCAATTTTGAGCTAAGTTTATATTTTTTTAAATCCCACTTTTGTGACCTAAAGAGTGCACATCCAAACTAAATTAAATTACGTCATAACCCCCTTTAGTGTCGAGGAAACACACTCCTGCAGATGTTTTGCACCTTGATATTGATGTTATCCTAAGAGCTGCCCGCATTATTTATAGGGAGTGATGTTTTTACTCGCTTCATTTTGACCTTGTTTCATGTCGATGTGTCTGACAGATACTCCGACCAGACAGGCGGCGTCATCAGACAGAGAGGTCATATGTGTTTCCTTGAAGAAAGACGCCAAGCTCGGCCTCGGTAAGCTGATCGCACGATTTCACACACAACCAAAAGGCGGGCATGTGGTGCTGCTTGAGACAAAAATGAACAAAATCCTTAAGGCAGCAGGATTTCTAGGATTTGATCCTGCAGTTTCTGGAGTGTCATGCAGTTTTGAGCAGTGGATTCCACACGAGGGGAGCTGGAGAAATTCGAGAAATTGTCTGCGGCATTCATTCAGTCCTGTGAGCGTTTTTGAGCTGGGAAACTGTGTTAATAACAAACCAGGAAGGAAATACATTTTTTAGATCATGGCAACACTCCAAATTCGTTATGTAAAGTTAAGTCATTAAATTTTTAGGGCCATCATGAGAGAGAAGGACAGCCTCCTCTCATTTTTAAATAAATCATGACAGGTGCTCTCCCCTCTCTCTCTCCAGGTATAGTGATCGTAGGAGAGGACACGGTGGGACGGTACGACCTGGGGATCTTTGTGGCCTCCGTCGTTCCCGGTGGGCCTGCCGATAAGGACGGACGCATCCGACCAGGTAGAGGCTCACCTGGCTGCTTACTGCTGAAGTGACCCCTTTGACTGGACACCTGGTGAATTAAGAAAATCAAATTTGCTGTCATAAAACACTGGAAGCAAGAAAGAGTTGAGAATAATGAGATTTTTGTAATGCAATATACTCTTTTTTTTTCTACTATTACTTTTTTTTTTTACTGTTACTTGGGACTTGTACAGCGGTTACCTCTGCATCTATGGATGTATTTCTTGTAGAAATTGTTTTTTATGGCACGTTTGGTGAACTAAATGTTGAAGTTGTGCTCTATTCCAAAGAGGATGGAGTTGTAACAATCAGCCTTATATTAAAAGCCTAGTTACCAAAAGTTTTCAGGATCCTACTGTAAATTGGTTAACTGTTAGTATCAGGTTAGGAAGACTAAATCATATGTATACTTTCAAACTAAAGGATCAAAGATGGCGCTGTCAAAAAAAAAAACAATTTTATTTAACAAAAGATGATCAGCATGCACTTAATTATTTTCTCATTGTCTCTGGCAGAGTCCATATGTCCATAAAAAACTGAAATAATTGGGTCCAACTCAAAAAAATCCTTCCAATTAGGCAAAAATACCCTTCAAAATGCAAAAATATAACTGAAAACAGCAATGCATTGCAAAAAAGACAAAAAAGGCCACGATCTCACCAGCAGATATTTCCAGGGGGTGGAGGAAAGGATGAAAGTCCCAGTCGTTACTGTACAACACAGCGTTCACTCTTGCTCGGAGGTTTTCAGGGGAACCTATCCCTCAGACCTGACTCTTCCTCTGCTGAAGAGTAAATTTATTAATTTAACACATTATAAATTAAATGTCCTCACACTGTTCCCTGGTCTCCCCTCTCTGCTCCCTCTTTTCCTTTGTTCTCCTTTTTTTTTCCCGCCCGCCCCAAACATTCCTTCCATTTCAAAACTCCCTCCAATCACACCCACACAGGAAAACCACCAATCAACACTGACATGACCATAAATGAATCCTAAGTACTCCTCCAGTGGGCCAGGCTTACACAAGATATAAACAATAGGTAGATCTAACCCTGTAGGGCCTCAACATTTCAATCTACCCCTTTATCTCCTAATCTTGTGCTGGTGGTGACGCCACAGAGTAACAGAGGTTTGAGAGACACTTAGTGCATAAAAAAAAAAAAAAAAAGAAAAATTGCCTACAATCATAATACCAGTGTAGGATGAATGCAGGATGATGCATCGAGTATTTTTGCCTTTGCTAAAATCATTTTCCAAGGAAACGGGCACGAGGATGCTGTAGCTTCTGTTTCAAAATGTGTCTGTTTAGGGGGAAAAATTATCACCTGCAATTCATCATTCACTGTCTGGAAAAGGTTATCTGTTTTCCCAACAAAGGATTGTAATTACCAGCTGTCTTTCTAAAGAGTGCTATAATTTGTTTTACCTTTGCGCTTACAATCATTTTGTATTGTAGAAGTCACTTTTTCAAATGTTGGACAGCTAATTGTGGGGTGAAAGTATTTTGAATGATCACCGTATTCGTTTTTTAATGAACAGAAATGCAGAGGACGTGTCGTTTTTCTTTGTTTTTAACTGAGACGATGAGGGAGGAGGAGTTTTCTGCAGGATTTGACCCCCGGCCGGCGGGTTCGCACCTGGGCTCGGAGGCTTCGCAGCGACATGATCACACTCTGTGACTTTTTGCCCTCAGGTGGTCGCCTGCTCTCTCTGAACCACACCAGCCTGGAGGGGGTGACCTTCAGCGAGGCGGCAGAGGTCATGCAGAACAGCCCCGAGGAGGTGCAGCTCATTGTCTCGCAGCCAAAAGGTAAAGGTGGTGTATGTGTGTGTGTGTGTGTGTGTGTGTGTGTGTGTGTGTGTGTCACTGTTGGGTTATGATCCTTGCATTCCTTGCCAAAGGTTGCACACGATCTGCTGATCTAAGAGTTTAGCTTGTTCCGCTGATGCCCTCATTCTCAGTCACTTTGAATGAGCAGCAGCCGCTAAATAACATGCAAGTAAAAATATTGTGCTGAAAAATTGTGTGAGAGATCTTCCAAAAGTGGGTGAATTCATATTATATTAGCATGGCGTATTTTTTTTTTTTATGACTGTGAATTCTAAAACAGCAGTTCTTCTGACAAACCAAGTCAACATATTTTGTAATGCAAATCTATTCTTTGTGCTATTCAGCCACAAATATGACTTTTCCAAAACAGCTGTTGAGCTTTGAAATGACTCATTAGATGTCAGAGGAATCAAGTCACTGATTTGTTAAAGGAATACTCCAACATTTTGGGCCAAATCTCCTTTTCACCACATGTTGGACACCATTTTCACCTCTGGACGTCGGGTGGTTCAGTTCCTATGGGTAGCATTTCCTGTTAGCTTAGCATAAAGACTTGAAGACCATGGGAGTCGCAGGAATAGGGAATAGGGGAAAGTCAGAAAAAAGGGGATTTTAGCCTCAACCACTGGAGCATTCCCTTAAAGCATTAAAAAGCCTGATGAGGAGGAAGTCAGGGAGCTGAGGTCTTAAAAAGAGTTCTTACAGAAAACAGAAGTTGGTTATTAGCGTGTTGTGTTTTTGTACATGAGCATTAATGAGTCCCAAGCATGTCCTCTTCAGCATTTTCTATTCTTATGATTGTATTTTAAAATATCAAATTAACTGTCTGTTTTTAATCCACAGTCAATCTGACCCCCAACAACGTGCGCTCTCCTGCGCTGAGGAACTACGAGTCCCAGACGACGCTGGCGGCGGACGGCCGATCCAGAGACGACAGCCTGGACGAAATCGTCTCGGTCATGATGACGCCGAAGAGCAGCGGCAGGCTGCACGTCCCCCAGGACGTACGCATCCACAACGCTCAGGTACCGTCTCATGACACCTGTCCTATTTACTTTCACCGTCACCTTCATCTGTTGCTTCTATCGGCCATCTGCAGTTTGTCATGGTGCAGCTTTTATTGTGAAATTTGGAAATGAGCAAAAGCAGAGCTGGCAAAGTAGAAGCAGGTTCCTCGTCATCTTCGCTGACTGAGCTTTTATTGTGAAAGATTAAAATGTAGTGAAGTACAAAACTCAAGCAAAAATGCACTGAAGTAAATTTTAAAAATAAATACTTTAAAAAGTAAAAGTACACAAAAAAGCTACTCAAGTGCAGTAACGTGAGTAAATGTAATCAGTTACTTCCACCTCTGGGCAAAATATTAGTGAGAGTAACAGATTTAGGAGGGTTTGGAAAATGCACGGACAATATTGTATGCCTTGCTTGAAGAGCAGTAAACTTTTGGACTATTCTGCACATTGTGGTAGCTCGGCTGAAACTCTTTGTCTGATGCACATCTTTCCAGAACGTTTTGCTCAGTGCCCCCAACATTGCATTTCACACATTGGTCTGATAACGTTTGAATCAGTAATTACATGTTTTAGTTTCCTGTCTCTTCAAGCAGCGGTGAAGTGGGACAGTTAAACTTAAAAAGGCAGCTCAATTTAAAAACTTAAGTTTCCCTGCTGCCTTCAGGTCAGGAGTAAAACCCACGGAGTAGAATTTGTTTCAACTCAAGTTGAAAATGTTGCTAGGTATGACTGCTAGGACTCCGTTCTTTCAATGCAATATCGCAAGTTGTAAAAGTGAAGTAGAAAATTATGATTTCTTACCTCAACTTCACCCTCTGATGTCAAAGAAAGGAAGATTTCACGTCGCTCATGAGAAAAAGTTGATATTTTGTGGGAGTGCACCTGAATCATGAGTAATGGCTCTCTGGTGAAGAAATGATCCTTCCAATAGTTTCTTAAAAGTTAGACTTTCAACGATTCATATTATATTTTCACAACCTGGCTTTGATTGTGAAGAGTAACACTGCTTCAACTGTCTTCAACATCTGGTCTTTTATTCTGAAGCAGCAGTCGTCCAGATATCACACAGGCACATGCACAGTGGATGGAGTTAAAGCAAAAAGAACAGACAGTAAGAGTGACAGTGCACAAATAATGCAAACACACACACACACACACACACACACACACACACACACACTAGAGAACTGAACAGGGAACATGAGCCAAACTATGACCTGGAGGACAGAGAATGATTTTAAGTTAAAAATCGGAAAACTTAAACCGTTGAGTTTGATATTCAAAACGAATCATGGTGCATTAAATTAAAGATGACAAACAAGTGTAAATCAGTAGAGAGGGCTGTTATTTGCAGTGAAGGCAGAGTAGAGGAGGAGATTTTGGTAGAGGAGGAGATTTTGAGGAGATTTTCTGGAAACTGAAAAGCGGGAAGTGACGGCTGCTTGTGTTTGTGCCGGCGTGGCAGGACGGCTCGCTGTCCTCGTCTCTGAGCTGCGTGAGGCCCGACGAGCTCAGCGTGGAGCTCAGGAAGACGGAGGGGAGTCTGGGCATCGGCATCTCTGTGAGTCCACACTGCAACACACACACACACACACACACACATAAACAACGACTTCTGCTCACTGTTCTGAATGTCTCTGTGTGCTCTGATGTGTGTGACTGCGGCTGCGTTTCTATTCATGCATTTTGTCTGTAATTTCGATGCACTGGATTAGATTAAGATGAATAGCAAATGCCCGATCGGAATGGAAGTTTATTTTATTGTGTTTTAGTGCTGATAAAGACAATCGAGGCGATGCAGTAACCAGCAGTGGAGACACGTGTTGGTGTTCAAAGCATCGATCGATGTGCAGTGATGGTGCAACGGGATTTAATCTCATTCTTTACGATAAAAACACAGTTTATAATCTCTGCGCTGTGTTGTGAGGATGATGATGGTGGACTGACCAAGAGACACACACACACACTCCGACTCGGTGATGATCTGTGTGTCGCTGAAAAGCACTTCGGTAATACAAGCCGGGTCTCAGTAAAAATATTCAATCAGTCAATCAATCAGATTTTATTTGTATAGCACTTTTCACACACACACACACACACACACACACACACACACACAGAGAGAGAGAGAGAGAGAGAGAGAGAGAGAAACCTCCCTCCCTGCCATCCAATCACACACACCAAAGCAGGTGTGTGTGTGTGAGGAAGCACCAGAAGCAGGATAAAAGCTCAAAGTGAAGATAAAAGAATTAAAATTAAAATAAAAACGATAAACAGCCGGTAAGAAATCAACAGACGGTAAAACTGCTAAAAGGAAAATGGTCTAGAAAATACCCATAAATAGATGAGCTGATGATAATAATAATATTAATAATAATAAATAGCTGGGATAGAATTAAATACCAAGTGACAGTGAACACAATAAATCTATAAACAGACAATAAATAAATAAATGAGTAAATAAGTAAATAAAGATTCTGCATAAAAGCAAAATCATAATCAACAGAAACAGGATAGAAGATTTCTATTAAAAATCAAACAAATAATTTACTGATACAGACGCATTATTATACATAGGTAATAACTGTGGATGTCAGTATATTCTTAGGCTATATGTGAATATTTACAGGTGTCCATGTAGCGGTCACACGCTCACCTGGGGGGTTCACGTCCGGCCCGACTCGTTGCCCCGGTGACGGCTGTATGGATACTGTGTAGCTTAACGTTACATATGGAATCTAAAATAACAGCATAAAACACAATAAATACACCATACAGCCATTAAATACAGATCAAATTACAGACAAAATTAAATTCTGTGCGACGAGATTTTTCTGTGAGACGTAGGAACCGTTTACAGCTCAGAGAGTTTATTTAATGTGACGAGCTGGAGGCAAGTTGCACTCGTCTCTCTCTCTTTTTTTTTTAAACGTGTATTTTTGTCTATTTATTGAATTGTATTTTGCTAAAAGCTCGTAGAAACCCAACAGGAGAGACAGAACGCCCCAGCTGGTCCTGAGCAAAGCCAGCAGGTGTGATCGCTCTCTCTCTCTCTGTCTCTCTCTCTCTCTTTTCCTCTCTCTCTCTCTCTCTCTTCCTCTCTCTCTCTCTCTCTCTCTCTCTGATCCCTGCCTGATCTGTCTCCTCTCAAATCCCCGGGCGGCCAGATGAGACTGAGCGGCCTGTTGGCATCGTGGACGTTACATAATAAAAATAATAATAATAATATGTAATATACAATCTACAAGACAACAAGACAAAGTATAAGACAACACCTTAAGATAATCTAATGTTCATGCTCTCAGGTGACAGAAGGCAGATGTGCAACAAATGGAACAAATGTTTTTTTTTTTCTGTGTAATCTTAATCTCTAACCTAAGATAATATAATAAGAAAAAAAAAAGCAATAACTTAGTGAAACTGTACTGTGAGCAGGGAAAGGGGAAGTTGGTCGGGAGAATTGTTTTCTTATTTGTCTCTGTCAGTTTATTTGGTTGTTCACCAGGTCCGAAATGAATAAATGTTTTAAAATGCTCTGATGTTTTGTTGGGGTTTTATCACTCGACACTCTTTCTGACCTTTTTGAATCTCGGACTGAAGACTGAACTTACAGCAAAATTCATAAAAACTCAACTGAAACTAAAACTTTGTCAAAAATGAAAATTAAAGTAAAGTAGCAAACCTGATGTACAAACTAATTCAACCTAAACTGAGAAGTCAAAACCAAATAAAAATAAGAACTAAAGAAAAATACAAACTTATAATAACCTTAACCCACACACTAATATATATGTTATTGTGCTCCGACTTTATTAAATCCAAGTGGGAGCATGTAAAACACAAAGAGAAGTGTCAAAAAGATAATTTGGGTGTAGGTCAGATTAATAAAATCACACATAAAAATAATAGATCTAACTATATTGGCTTTGTGTTTAAATGCAGGTTAGTGTGCCTCGGTCTCACTTTAAGCCTTAAGCCCCTGCAGCCTCAGCTCTATTAGTGCATTAGCGAGCTAACGAGCTCCAGATCAACTAATTCCAGCGACGTTAAACACATCTAGAGAGCCACCGAGTGTTTTGTGTTTTGTCAAGTGAAATAAAGTCGTTGAAAATGTCGTGAAGCTGTCGGAGCGTCATCACAGTGGATTCTGGATTAGCTCTATGTTTAATTTATGAAACGCTGTCTTACAAACAGCGTGAGCAAATCAGTAAAAATGTGTTATTATATTTGCTGGACACGGCATATAAATGTGTTTTTACAGTTTTGATGGACACATTTGTTTTAAATTTCACGTGAATTTGATGTCACCACATGCCAGCTTTTCCAGACAAAGAACACACACCTTACAGGCGATAAAATACCAGTCTTGTCTCAAATCGCGCACTTCAGTTAGTGCACTGTCTGTAAGTACACTTAGCTGACAGTACACTTACCGGCACAGAGCGCGAATTTCGACTTCTCCTTGTGCACTTACTGGAAATGACGATCGCCACAGTCGGCATCAGGCGAGCCGACCGTGGCACCGGCCGCTCACCTGTCAGATCCGGCAGACCTGACTGGGTCAGTGCCGCGGCCGGCCCGCCTGATGCCGACCGGAGCCGCGGCCGGCTTTGGTTTTCGGTGGTAAAGTTTTCCAGAAGTAGACGTGTACACATCCTATCTTCAAAATAAAAGCATCACCACTGCTTGTAGTGTATTACAGTTTTATTTTTGTAAACAACCGGAAGTGACTGTACTTTGCACAATCGCCAGCTTGAGAGTTATCCGAAAACGTCGAAGCAATTTTCAAAACAGACGTTATTTGGACAAACTGACCACATATTTGGAATCTACGTGGTTACTTTCTCGCCTGAAAAAAAAATTAAAACTTAATAAAGTGACATATTAACAGTCGTAAAACGAAAAGTCAACTCAGCTTTTTTAGGCAGCTCCTTCCGGTCAGTGGTGCCGTCAGGGTGAGAAGTGTCCATCGTTCCACACTCAACTTTCTAACCGTTTTGAGTGTACATCCGGGTATTTGCAGTGCACTGCATTTTGTTAGTATTTTCAGTGTGAACGCACTTATGCACTCAAAATACGAAGTGTAAGTGCAGAAGTGCGCGATTTGAAACACAACATTAGTTGTTTTTTTGTTTGCTGGTTTGTTTGTTTGTTTTTTGAGAGTGATCCTTGTTTTTTAAAATGTCTCCATGTTGTCAGACAGCTATAAGGCTGCTACTGCTGTAAAATGAGATTTATTTTTGTGAAGATTTATTTTGGAGATTACTTTCTCAAGTTTATTGAGAGAAGTTGCATTACCTAATTAGTTGTAGCATCATATATATTGTATTATCTTCTTTATACCTAGACAGGGAACTATATAACATAATGCACTTTGCCTGTCAGGTTAGTGATGGTTAGGACCGGCGGAGCGATATAATCTGAGACAGTTAAGTGATGTGGCACATTTTGTTGTCGGTGTTGAGTTGTCCTACTGTTGAAAACGGACATTAAAGTGGTCCAAGTTACGCCGAGGAAGCTGCCCCCGTGCTCTTGCTTCACCCGCGACCCCGCAGTATTTTTAATTCAGAAAGTCTTAGGTTTCCAGTTAACGCCAGCAGAAGCCGGTGTTACACTGTTCCTACGCAGGGCAGCATAGTCGGAGGTGTTTTAGGCCGCTTTGTGAACGCAGGAACCGTGTTTACATTTTGTGATTTCAGCATTTTCATATGTATGCCGGGACCCTCCAGTGAAAAAGAAGCTGTGTCCATCAGGCGTCCTGTCAGTGAGGGAATCATCCGTTCATTATCAGCAGCACAGATATCCAGCGTGTCTGCTCCACATGTCAGGATGCACAAGTCATACGTGTAGAAGTGCAATCAGCTGCTGGTGCATGAACTGTAGTCCTCCAATATGGCCGCCAAAGGGCAAAGCCTGTCATCTGAAAGCCGTCGTTGTGTCTGCATGTCAAATTAAATGTTTTTTTTATATATATATTTTTATTGCAGGATTGCTCAAAAAGTTGATTCATATTCCATTACATTACACATGTTTATTTTTAGACACTAGTGCGGTCCCACAAAGTTCATGTATTTTGTGGTGAGAAACAACAGAAAAAGAAAGAAGGGGAGAAAAAAAAGATAAAATCAAAAATAAAGAAAGAGAACAATAAAAGGAAACTGAAAAAAAAGAAAAAGCAAATACCGTAAAATAGAAGAAAGAAAATAGCATAGGACAAACGAATACGTGTATGCATACAAAACATATCGGTCTACACATACATACTTATACGCATACACACATATACACAATTTATTAATTAATTTATCAAATTAAATGTTTTAAATGTGCATCAGCAGTGAGGTATAGCTAGTATCACTAGTCGATTATCCATTTGTTTATTTATTTTTTTTTCCTTTTTTTTTTTTTTTAATTTATTTATTTATTTATTTATTTTTATTTTATTTTATTTTATTTTATTTTATTTTATTTTTATTGTCATTATCACTGCTATTTGCTTTGGCAATATAAGCACTGCCTTGTCATGCCAATAAAGCTATTTAAATTGAAATTGAAATTATAGCGTGGTTTCAGGCCGGTCAGCTGCGTTAGGTTTGGCTGTTTCCTGTGCACGTCCTGGACGTCCTGTGGATGCCGCGGGACGGGTCAGGGTTACGCTGCAGGAGAGTTCATCAAACACACACTGATGCACATCTAATGCCAGTAAAAGCGTGTGTTAGCAAGTTAATCGCCGTCTGTACGCCTGGCTATATAGGTTTGATCCCATTTGAGCCTTTACATGTCAGCGCTGCAACTGGATAATCTAAAGACGGAGCAGCCACAAAGAGAGCCGTGATGCTCTGACGCTGCCTGGCGCTCGGCCAGCCTGAGGGAGGCCAGCTGGGCTCGTGTTTCCACATCACGTCTGAACAGCAGAGCACTTTTACGATGATTTATGCGTGTGTTACATTAGTTTTACGCCACGAGGAGCAAAGACAAGGTGAGAAGGAGCTGGGTAACAGCAGAGAGCAGGATCCAGGCTGCACCTAAACACACTGTTTCTGTATCTCTGATGTATTTATCAGTAGGTTGATGTCTATAAACAGACCTCAGATCAGAAGTGAATGATCTGATATGATATATGTGTTTCCAATTTGCCTGATAAGTTGGTGTGACTCGTCTTTGACCTTTAGCCATATAATGACATGTAGTCCTGCTGTGATTTTTTTTTTTTTTTTTTTTTTTTATTTTATTAGCAATAAACTAATTTAGCAAATCAATTATGTTAAATGCACCCAGCTGCTGGCCACTACTAATTATGCAAATCAGATACGCTACCATAGAATAACATAACACCTGAAAGCCCTCTATATTTTCCTCATGTCAGATTAAATGTCTTTTGAGTACGACACTGTATCAGGGCCATTTTAGGGGGAAAAAATTACAGAGCCAGGGGAGGGGTTGGGGGAATATTCTGAAAAAAAACTTAAGAATTTCCAATATTAAAGACACAAATTTATGAGAAAAAAAAAATAGGAAACATAGCTTTTCTTATTTTATTTACATGCAGCCTCTTGGACTTTGTTTTATCTTTTTTTATTTATCTGGTTCCCCATTAGTCCCTCCACAGATGTAAACATTACATCATAACACAAAACATGGCGTTATAATGCAAAGCAATTCTGTAACAATTAAGCAAAGTGATGCTGCAGAAATGGCCTGACCAAACTGACCAGAATGTATAATCTAATCCCGGTAAAAGCATGAATTAGTCGGTTAATCACCTCAGCTGCAAATTTAATAGATTTGATCCCATTTGAGCTTTTACACTTTATTGTCTCGACTGGATAATCTAATGATTCAGAATCCATACAGAGTGCCATCACTCTCTGGTGCTGGCTGGCACGCCGCCCTCTTGGATGAGGCCGTTACATCTGAACAGTAAAGCTTCCTACATCATTTGATCACATTTGATTTTAATAATGCCGCACCTCGCCGGCTACAGCTCCTTCCTGGCAGGGCTCCCGGCGGCGCGATCGAGCCTCTGCACAGGATCCAGAGCGCGGCGTGGCGTCTGGTCTTCAACCAGCCCAAAGCAGCTCACGTCACTCTGCTGCTCGTATCCCTCCGCCGGCTCCTGGCTGCTGCTCAAATCAAATTCAAGTCCCTGACGCTCTCCTACAAAGCTGCTTCTGCCTACCTGGACTCCCTCCTCCAGCTAGACTCTCCCGTGTGGCTCCTCGGTGCTGGAACGAGCCACCAAACTCAATTCGACCTGCAGAGTCTCTTTAAGAGGAGGCTAAAACCCAGCTCTTCAGGGAACACCTGCTCACCTGATGGACTGTAAAATCCCCCCCAAAAAATGTCTGCCTCTATGCTTTCTTCAATCCTCCATGCACTTTATGCTCTCTATCCATTCCCTCTTCCCACTGTTTTGAGGCTCCTCGCTCCTTTGGACCAGAATCAGAGCTTTGTGGCACCTGATTTATTGATTTTATTTAACTAATTAAAAATATGGCACACAGATGTGCATGCAGTACAATAATACCAATATTGCAATGAAGTCACAAGACTTATCACTATTGCAGTCCTTGAAATTAATGGCTGGGAAGCAGGCAAGAATTGGTAATAACAAGAACCTGCAACTGATAACTCATATTTTACCCTCATACACACAAATAAATAAAGAAATGAAGAGTAAAAAAACTGCACATAAAGATAAATAAGTAAAACCCACAGGTTCAGAAACCTCAATACCTGCAGCTGCATGTTTCATCATGATGACTTGTTCAGCATCCATTTCTTCAACTGTTTTTTTTTTTGTTTTTGTTTTTTAACTGATCAAAATATGAGCAGGTTTAATTTCGTTTGGGATTTTGTTCCACTCCTCGTGACTCTTATAACTAAAATGCCAGCAGGATCGAGGTGTGAACTCGCTGCAGAACAACAGGTGCATTACAAGAAGAAACTGGCTTCAGCGGCACGTCCACGCAAAAAAAAAAAAAAAACCCTTCAGCAAGCTGCTCTGGAGCTCATAACCTCCCCGTGATTTAATATCCGACTGGCTTCAGTTTGAGAGGCATGGCCTGTTCCAGATTTACCTTTTCGCTGAGATCCACTCTCCTCTCCGCCAGCGCCAGTCAGTCCCATTTATTATAAAGCATATTCACAGCCATAACCGTACTAGCTAGACTATCTGGGGAGAAAATAAGTCACAAACAGATTTTCAAAGTAATGTACCCTGTAACAGTGTAATTTATGGGACCTCGTCCCTTGGTGTCGTGCCAGCCCATCTGCTGAGAGCATCACTGCGAGCGATCCCGATGCTCCGTTTCCTGCGATATCACGGCGCTTTGCAGCTTTATTAAGACGAGCGCAGCGGCAATTACTGTCTCAGAAGTGCTGGAGAGCCGCCGGTGTTGTCCCTCGCTGATACGGTGAGGGTGAGGACGTGATTTTAGCCAAGACCGCCTGCCCCGCCCTGCTTGGAATAGCTGCCGACAGTCGAGGAATTGCAGAGTTTTAGTGTCTTTTTTTTGGCGTAAACACTGCATTCTCGCACGTTTTGGAAATGAAAGTTGTCAAAATTAAAGAAAAAAACATTTTAATAGAGGGGTAAGCAGTAGTGGTATTTGGTTGTTAGACTTACAACTGAGATTCTGCTCAGTTCAAGAAAACATTTGAGTTTAACAGTCAGGGAAAGAGTTAACGAGGTCCACCCCAAGCAATCTGATTAAGCTCTGTAGTCTGAGGGATTAGAGAGAGAGCTAATGAGGCACAGAGAGAGAGAGCAGGTGGGTTCACCTCACACACCAGCCACCATTACACCGTCCAGCACCTTGCTTTAAAAAAACATGCACTGATCAAACTGTCCTTTGTCCTTTGGCCGTTTCTCCCTCCTCTTCATCAGCTTCAGTCAAAAAGCTTCTCTGTCTCTGTGTGTTCAGGGCGGCGTCGACACCGGCCTCGCCAACGGAGGAATCTACATCAAGAGCCTCGTTCCCGGGAAGGCGGCCGAGAGGGACGGACGAGTGCAGACAGGTACGACGGTGAAATATCACATTTACTCATATTGCTGTAACCGAACTTATTTTTTTGCTTGAGTTTTGTCCTTCACTGCATTTCAAATCAGATCCATCGCAGAGATCAAGGACAGATTGTGGAACGTTTCACAATAAAAGCTCAGTCGGCAAAGATGAGAAGAGGAAGCTGCTTCTGCTTTGTTGGTTCTACTTTTTGTCTTTTCCAAATTTCACAATAAAAGCTCCACCATGAAAAACTGCAAGGACCATTTAGACTCAACAGGTGAAAATGTGGGGAAAAAAAGGGAACTAATAGACTCAACCATGATATTACCATCTTATTCTACAGGGTCCTCACTTCAGTTTTAGTGTAATGTCCCTTTAAAAGCATGTAGTGTGCAGAAAAAAAGGAGCTCAGTCACTTTTATTGCCAGGACATTTGACATGAGACACTTTGGACTTTTACTGCAGGACATTTTTACTGCACTACTTCTACTTCTACTGCAGTCACATACCAGCAGAGGAACAGTACTTCTACTTCTACTGCAGTCAGATACCAGCAGAGGAACAGTACTTCTACTTCTACTGCAGTCACATACCAGCAGAGGAACAGTACTTCTACTTCTACTGCAGTCAGATACCAGCAGAGGAACAGTACTTCTACTTCTACTGCAGTCACATACCAGCAGAGGAACAGTACTTCTACTTCTACTGCAGTCACATACCAGCAGAGGAACAGTACTTCTACTTGTACTGCGTTAGGGAGAGCACATGAGCACATACAAGCTGCAACAGAGATATAATAGTTTCAGATATTCTTCCAGAAATCCAAAAAAGAAACAGTAAAGTAGTGCATCTTACAGATTCATAAGGCAATTACTTGAATATGACACACACGGGGTACAGATGACATTGGGATGGTGGATTATTAAATTAAATTCCTGGATCGCCTAGATTACAAATCACCACTGGAAAGGATCAGAGAACAAATAATCAGGTGTTTTCTTTGAAACTAACAAATGAAAAATTAAAGCGCTTTGGGCTGCACCCCCTGTATGAAAGCTGCTATAAAAATAAAATATTATTATAAGAAGAAGCTTGATCACGTGGGACTAAAGTTATAATTTAGCATTTTTCATTAATTTTTTTATTATTATTATTATTATTTTCTCACTTTCTGTTTTCAGTTTCAGTTTCATTTGAATTCATTTTTACAGCAGGTTTACTGGTGTCATTTAGTTTTTATGTTTTGAAAATGCAGTTTAAGTTTATTTTATTAGTTTCAGTGTTAGTTACAGTCTTTTTTGGTAACATGGGGTATTTGTCAGGTGAGATTCAGAAAACTCACAAAAAATATTGTGTGATTAAAAACTCAACAAAACATCTTGAACAACCAAATACACTGAGGAAAACTAAAGGCATTTTCCGTATAATTTTAGTGTATTTGAGTTACAAACACACAATACACTTTCAGTTATTGGGTTTTTTTTGTGTGTGTGTGTGTGTGTGTGTGTTTCTGTGTACCAGGTGACAGACTGCTGGAGGTGGACGGGATCAGTTTTCAGGGTTTCACCTACCAGCAGGCGGTGGAGTGTCTGTCCAAGACCGGAGAGGTAAAGCGGAAACGTGCAGGTGACGGGTTTGTTCGAACGACGCCGGAAAATTCCTGCTCGCCTCTGAACGGCAGCTGTTTTCTCTGAAACCAGAAAATGAAAAATTAAAGCACTCTGAGCTGCAGCGCCTGCACAAAAGGTGCTAAATAAATAAAATATTATTCTTGTTATTATAATAAGAAAAGACTGGAGTGTCCTGAAAGGCTTGCAGAGCTCCACTCTTGTTTTTGTGCTGAACTTTTACTTTCACCTCTCCTCCTTTTTCCTGTCACACCACATCCTTTTCCTCCTCTCCCCTTTTCGTCTCCTCTCTCCTTTCCTCCCATCACTCTCGTTTTTTCCTTACTCCACCCGATCAAATTCCTCCCTCCCCTCCCAGTTTTTTCCGCCCACCGCATCCTGTTCCTCTCCTCTTTTTCTTTTTCCTCCTCCTCTCGTTTTCCCAGCGTCGCTCGTCGTCTCCTCGCATCCCATCCTTTACACCCTTACCTCCCCCGTCTCTCCTTACATTTAACCTCCTCTCTCTTCCTCTCTTCCTCCTCATTATCGCTCTCATCCATCCTGTCGAATCCCGTCCTGCTCCTCTCCTGTTCTCCTCAACGCCTTTTTTTTTCCTCCTCCCTCACCGCTGGTTCCTCTGCTCTCCTCCAGGTGGTGACCTTGGTCCTGGAGAGGGAGCCCGTGAACCTGCCCAGGGTTTGCCTCAGCCCGGACGCCGTCGGCAGCCCCAGCGCCACCACCCAGTGCCGGAACAACAGCTGCCCGGCCATCATCACCACGCCGTACACGCTGTGCAAACACCCCAGAGACTACAGCTTCGTCACGGACGGTACGAAACCTCACGGCAGGGTTAACAAAAGATACTCCAGTTTCTTGTTAGAGACGGAAAAACTTCCCTTCAGCAAATCCAAAAGCAACGCCTAATAACTAAACCTAATAAATGCCTGAGATGCAGTTTTTCTCAAAGGAGCAGATCTCTAATCTTTTGCTGTTATTGTGTAAAAATGCAAAATATGTCACATTTCAACATAATCTTTGCAGGCGTTTTTTTTTTTTTTTTGTCTTATTGCTTTTCTTTCCAAAGATTAGGATTAAAATTACATCATGACAGCCATTTCACAACTATTAAGTGAAAAAAAACTTATAACTTCTTAAAAATTATAGACTTATTACCGCTGCCATCTACTAAACAGAGTATTTTGGTATGAAGACCACTCTTTCCAACTGAACAATATATTTATTATCAGAAATAAGAAATATCAGAAATAAATTTGACATTTGCAACCAAATCAAATCGAATCGAAGACGTTGTAATATCGGCACATATCGTATCGCAGTACAAAGAATCGGAATAAAATCGGATCGTGATGAAGCGACTTGCCGCCCTGTGGTAGTCGGGGAGATGTTGCCATGGAAACAGAGCTGAGTTTCCCCGGAGGTGGCTCGAGGTGACAGCGCCGAGCCTCAGGTGGAAGCGGAGGAACCTGCGTGCCGGGGCGTTCTCACGCTAAGCCGTCGCGTGCTTCCAGAGCCGGCCGGGGGCTCGGCGCTGCTCCGGACTCTCCGAGGCCAACGGTGAACTTTTACACACTTCATCCTCTCCTCTTCCTCCTCCTCATCCCTGATCTTCGTCCTGATTTACCTCTCGTCTCGCTCTCACCTCCAACTCCCACCCCGACCTTCAGCTTCTTAACCCCACAACACCTCGCCGCTCATCCCTCCGCCCGGCAGCTGTCACGCTCCCACTCACCGCTCTCCTCCACCTCTGACCTCTCAAGGATTTAACCAGGATTTAATTTTCTTTATGAATTTCTTGGCTCTGGCTGAAGGTTTAGACCAGCAGAGGAACAGTACTTTTACTTCTACTGCAGTCACATACCAGCAGAGGAACAGTACTTCTACTTCTACTGCAGTCAGATACCAGCAGAGGAACAGTACTTCTACTTGTACTGCGTTAAGGAGAGCACATGAGCACATACAAGCTGCAACAGAGATATAATAGTTTCAGATATTCTTCCAGAAATCCAAAAAAGAAACAGTAAAGTATTGCATCTTACAGATTCATAAGGCAAATAAAGACTTGAATATGACACACCCAGGGGGAACATGTGACATTATGATGGTGGATCATTACATTAAATTCCTGGATCGCCTAGATTACAAATAACCACTGGAAAGGATCAGAGAACAAATAATCAGGTGTTTTCTTTGAAATTAACATCTTTACTTCAGCACCCTGTGAAATAAGTTGGGAAAACCTAAATCTTACCAAAAAAAAAAAAAATGCACAGAGTTCAGGAGTTTCTGATAAGCTGTGGAGTCTTTTTTCCAGACAGATGGAAAAGATTCAAGATTCAAGATTTTTCGTTATTGTCATTTGAACGTGCATTTGCAAACACGTAGAGAAGGACATACGTTTCTCAATCAGTGTTGGCAGAGAATAAAAGGACACTCATAAATTATTAAAAGAGAAAAACATCAGGGAATTAAAAAAAAAAAAAAAAAACCTCTCAGGATAAGTTGTGGAATATCTTGGAAGTTTCGTCAGCATCAATTAAAAAAAAAAAAAAAAAAAAAAAAAAAAAACAGCAACTAGTCACCCACCAAACGCAGAGATTAATTTGTGCTGTTAGTAATATTCCCCCCCTTATATTGACTTCTCAGCACAGAGTAAAACAGATTAAGGAAGATCTAACGGCATATGAATGAAATTATAACAACATAATAACGAAGGAATTATGAAAAAGAAACCCGGAATCTGATTTGTGTTGGAGGTTTTTGTCCAGAGCCAACGTTGCGTCACGGAAATTCAACATTTCAGCTGCGGAAAGCTGCTACTAACTCACAACAACATCAACAACAACAACAACAACAACAACAACAACGTCAACAATAATAATAATAATAATAATAATAATTGAAGAGTTCATGTGCAAAAACAGATAAAAGCCATTCTTAAAATGAATACACCTTTTTCACTGATACTGCTTGGAGTACACACACACACACACACATATACACACACACACACACACACAAAGCATGATTTAGGATAGTAAACATTATGCCAGGCTAAATAAACATATAAAAAATAGAAATAAATATAAAGTAAATTTTAATAAAATTCAAAAAAGTTTAAAAAGGTTTAATAAATTCAAATGGAGAAAATATCTGTTTTTGCAAATGAGCTCTTCAATTGTAAAATGAGTGAGTATTTGGGATTTTTTTATTTGGTAAACCATTAATTTTCTGTCCATCCGACAGCAGATCAGTTGAATAATCCTTTCAGCAGCACATAACTGTATCATTTCCTGACAATTACTTTTATTTTTTCCTTTGATTCCTGCAGTCTGGTGGATCTGGAGCCTTGCTGATGAGGAAACACCAACAAAAATCACTAAACTTCACTCGTCCTTCCTCTCTTGTCCTTCCTCCTCCTCCTCAGACAACACGCTGGAGGTGACGCTGAGGAAGAGCACCAACGGCTTCGGCTTCAGCTTCATCGTGTGCGAGCTGGACCCGCCCAGCAGGGACTACGGCAGCCTGGTGAGGGTCAAGCAGCTGTTCCCCGACCAGCCGGCCCAGCAGAGCGGCCGCATCCAGGAGGGCGACGTCATCCTCGCCATCAACGGCCAGCCGCTCAGGGAGCTGCCGTACACGGTGCGCTCACACCAAACACACACACCTGCAAATACACACACCCAGCTGAGCCCATAATGTGAGTTGGATTCCTGGAACTTCTTCTTCAGGAACTTGCGATATGATGATGCTCTGCAAGTCAATGAGTCTGATTATTTTAATAACCAAATAAAATTGCGACCTTTCACAAACAGGACTTGTGTTGAAGCCCTCGCTCTCCGTCACACTGTACAGCTGCATGTTTTTACGGATGAAGAAGGCTGCAGCGTCTCTTACTAGTTGGGTTTACATCCAAATATATCGACATTTTTGAGCGAATTTTGTCAAAATGCGCAAAAGAAAATGCGAATTTATGCCTGTTTCCATTAGTTTTGTTTTGCGATTATTGGGAGAAGAGTGCGTAAAAACTTTTTTGCGAATTTTCGGCCATTTTTTGAATTTCTGGCGTTTCCATCCAAGTTTTTTTTTTTTTTTTTCGCAATTTCTGAAAATGCGAATAAAAATAGGTGGATGGAAACCCAGCTACTGTCTTTGAACGAGTGCAGCTGTTAGCGGAGGGCTGTTAAAAAACGTTTTGGTACTTTGCCGCCCGGCTCTTGGGGCTGAGAGCCTGAGATGAGTCCGAACACGAGGCGAGACGCTGGCATGTCGCCGTCTCAGGTGTGAAATGAGGTTCTCTGTGCTGCCTGTGGACTGTACAGCAGCACGGCTCGTTTTGATTTGTCCGGTGGTCCGTCTCTCTGGTAGAATCTGTCGTGTTTCCAAACTTTAGGTTTGTGTTTGTTCCTCAACACAGATGAGTTTGTTGTGACGCCCCCATCCGCTCCGTAACATAAGCCAACGCAGGAAAAATAGTCCATCATATCAAATTATTGGATGGGTGATGTTCCCAAATAAAAGCATAGAACATTTAATAAATAAATGGATCAGATTTTATTGATGCAAAGACCGATGCATCTCGATTTCATCCCAAAATTGTCTCAATTCGATGGTCACTCTACTCGCATTGTGTTGATATGAATCGATTAATCGTTCCATCCCTGGAAAAAACAGAGAACTAATTGGCGTCTCCGGTTTTCTTCAGGAATTATGAGGAAGAAACACAAAACTCAGCAGGAGAGATTAGGGTTAGTAATCCATTGACTTTATTTTCTCCAGTTTACTTGAATGAACTGATTTCGTTCTGTTGACCAGCCGCTGCTTCAGTGTGATAGGTGGCTGTCACCTGGTTAGACTGACGTATAGACCTGCAGAAACGGAAAGAAAAGGAAAGAAGAGAAGGAAAGGAAAGAAGAAAAGGAAAGAAAAGGATACTTGGCTTCCTAAATGAGATGAGGTGCTTTTCCAAAAGAGGCATCCTCAGGATTTGATGGAAAATTTGATTGGCTGATTGTTGCCTTTTGTTGAAGATCAGAAATCAGCCAATCACTGTTGGCCCCATCTGATATGATGGATCGAACGCACTGAGCTTTATTACATATTTATTAGCTTTATTACTTATTTATTTCAGTACACTAGTTTTTAATGGGAAGACCCTAAATGTGAACTCAAATGCCATATCCTGATCAAATTACCCTGCAATAGGCACGGACACACATTATTTTAATTCTTATTCTGTGTGTCATTGAAGTGTTTTAGTGTCTAAATGCTGTTTCAGGAGCTTTTCCCACCTCAATAAGAGTGATGAGTTTCATTTTTATTTATTTAAAACCTTGAAAAACAGACTGAGGGAAAAGCCTTGTTTTATCAAGAACGTGGAACTGAGAGTTTTTGTACTACTTTGAATATTCATGGTAAGAAAACGGTTGGTTGTAAAGATACTGAATATCACCATGAAGTGTACACTAAATAAAAAATCAAATGCGGGTGTTAAAGCTCGTACAGGTGGAACAACAGCTGACATCCCACCTGTGTGTTTGTCGTGCAGAAAGTGCTACATCTGTTCAAGAAGTCGCCACCGGAGGTCCGACTGGCTCTGTGCCGGCCTGCTCCAGGTACACACACACACACACGCACACACACACACACACACACACACACACACAGTGTCCTGTATGGATAGGAGTGGGCAGTCAGTGATGGATCCAAGTAACCAGGTAGAAATACTTTGTTACTGTACTTAAGTATTTTTTAAGGAATTAGTCCTTTACTTGAGCATTTATCTCTGTTTTTTTCCATTTTTACTTCACTGTTTTTTGAAAACAAAATTCAAACTTTCCCCGATGACTGTCATCACCAACAGCCAGCAGATCCACGATGGATAATATTTTGGTATTTTTGACAACATCTCAGCTGTTGGCCGTCTAACGAGGACCCAGAGCCCATGATCAGAAAGGAGCAGCTGATAATAAATAATGATTAAACTGTTAATGGTGGGTGTCGCCAAAAATATTTCTTTCATTGCTTTTTATGAAAACAGAAGCTGGTTTTCAATGAATATCTGAGCAAAAAGGCTTTTTTCATCATGCACAATATGCTTTGACTTTTGAACACTCAAGATCAATTAACATCACATACTTGAGGATTTTTACTTCAGTATTATAAAGGAGGACTTTCACTTTTACTTTTAGTCACATCTTTACTTTTACCTAAAGGAATAGTCCCAATGTTTTGGTCAAAATCCCCCCTTTTCCTTTCCTTCATGTTAGCTTAGCATAAAGACTTGAAGTCTATGGGAGTCGTTAGCCTAGCTCTGTCAAAGCAATAAAATAAACCTTACAGCAACTCTGAAGCTGTCTGATTTGTCCCATACACATCATGCATTGTGTAAATAAGACAGCGCACACACACACACACACACACACACACACACACACACACACACACACACACACTCGATCCCCTCTGTCTGCCTGTCTCCTGCAGGGATCCTCCCGTCCATCGAGCAGTTCAGCGGCACATGAGTGATGTCAGCGAGCGACGCCGCAGGTTCAGGAGCACACGCCACTTCCTGATCGAAACCAGGAGGCGGCGACCCCTGATGATGTCATCACCCTGCTCAGTGGTCAGCAGGGTGAACGTGACCAGCTGACTCCGGCACTGAGGTTAGTGACGTTTCATAACGTAACACTAAAACAACAAATCAGGTGTTAACTGATGAACTGATGAACGCTTTTAGCCATTTATCATTTATTTATCTGTTGATTCC